>NC_057809.1:153284191-153315445 GCF_018294505.1 Triticum aestivum
CGCACGCGTGAAGAGCTTGGGCCACTCCCGCCAAAGAGGAGGCTGGCCCGCTCTCGCAACGTTGTCGTGAGGCCGGAGGTGATGAGTCCCTGGTTGAACGGCCTCCCCCGACTATCCGCTGCCCTTGTACACCCAGTCAGAGGGCTCCGGAGGGGGAGGCAGCGACCTGCACCGACCGTGGCATGGCCGCAGCGGCCGTGCCGTGGCGGTGCATGCCGCTGCCCTGCGAACTCATGCCGAGGGCTCCTCGCGAGAACTTGTGGAGTGGGCGATGATGCCTCCATGCTCCTGGATCCGATTCCCATAGTTCTTCGTTGAAGAGGTGCCGCCGAGGGGGCAACTGAGCTGTGGCTGCAGCACGCCGGGTGCAACGCCCGGCGACGGGAGCAGAGGTTGAAGTCGTCTCTCCAGGCAAGATCTTCATGACCCGCGGATAGGGCGAGGTCACCCGCTCTTGCCGCACGGAGGGCACCCTCGCCATCCACTTCGAATACAATGACACTTCCATGATGTCCTTCAAGGTCTTCGACGAGGAAGGTTGTTGCCTGGAGTGTTTCCCTGGAAGGGGGCATTGGGACAGCACAGCGGCAGGAGCCGGGCCCGCCACTGGCCTCGCCGATAGTTCCCCCGACAACAGCAATGACGCTTGGGAGTCTAGCGACTCTCCCGAGCCCTAAGAGACTCCGGAGATGAGAGACGACAGCTATGTGCCCCGAGCTCACACCGCGCCCGGAGCGCGGCAGCGTGAAAGTGCGTTACGTCGACTAGAGGGGGGTGAATAGGCGATTTTTATGAATTCTTCACTGAGGAATTTCAGGGTGAGGAAATTCCTAAGCGAAGAACTACTTGCAGCGGAATAAGTACTCAGATATAAGCAAAATAGAGTAACAGCATAGTCATCATGATGAAATGAAAGACAAACACAAAGTAGAGAAAGCGTAAACACATAATGAGGAAAACGAAAGGGTTGAGGAAATAGAACAGTTGGCTTGGTGAAGATGATGATTTGGTAAACCTGTTCCAACTGTTGTGACAGTTGTACGTCTGGTTGGAGCGGCTGAGTATTTAAACTCGGGGACACACAATCCTCACCGTATTCTCCTTGAGCTAAGATCACACAGACCTCGCCCAATAGTAGTGGTAAGTCTTTACAGGTGACTTGCAAACCTTCACAGACTTGGTCACTCGGCAATCCACAATTCCTCTTGGATGCTCAGACCATGACGCCTAACCGTCTGGAGGATACACAGTCCTCAAAGGTAACAAGCATCGGTTCCACACAGGAACAATCTCTTCAGTGATGCTCAATCACTTTGGGGTTTGTAGGTTTGGGTTTGGGATTTCGGTTTTCCTCACTTGATGATTTTCGCTCAAAGTCCTCGGAGGATGGGATGCTCTCAAATGAGAAGTGTCAGTTTCTCTCAGAGCAACCAACTAGCTAGTGGTTGTAGGGGGCGGCTATTTATAGCCTAGGGAGCAGCCTGACATGATAAGATATAAATGCCCCTGGCAGATATGACCGTTAGGTGGTAGGATATTTTGGAATGGCTAGCGCGCGGCTCAGCAACGGTCGGAAATTTTGAGGTTCGAATTCCTCAAGGCTATCATGATCCTCACTGTGTAGGCAATCTGCACTGGCGAATTCCTAACTCCTCAGTCAGAACAAATTCCTCAGAGACCACAAGATCTCCATCTTTGTCACTATAGAAATTGACTGAACTGATAAGAGATTTCTAATGGCTTCACTCGAAGAATTGGGTAGGTGTAGGATTTTGAGATGAGCATCACTTGGAAATATGTTTCCTTAGTATTACCTCGACCCCCTTTAATAGTATGATGTTTCCTATGACTCAAGAAGAAGAAAATGAAACTACGAAAACAAAAGTCTTCACGCTCCAGATTCCTCGCATGAATATTGAAGTCTTCAAGGTCACACCAATTTCTTCACTTTCAAAGTCTTCAGCCGAAGACATTCATTTTTAGGGGTCGACTTTCACTGTAAATATCAAACTCCTCATTGACTTATAGAGCCTATGTACACTCACAAACATATTAGTCCCTTAACCTATAAGTCTTCAATACACCGAAATCACTAAGGGGCACTAGATGCACTTACAATCTCCCCCTTTTTGGTGATTGATGACAATATAGGTTAAGTTTTC
Source organism: Triticum aestivum (assembly GCF_018294505.1). NCBI lineage: Eukaryota > Viridiplantae > Streptophyta > Magnoliopsida > Poales > Poaceae > Triticum > Triticum aestivum. The sequence continues at coordinate 153,286,354 of NC_057809.1, forward strand.
AACGGGGATAAACATATGAATTGAAAGTACTCAAAATTGAGGAATTTGATTGCAAGATATAGAAGAACTCCCCCTGAAGATGTGCATAGTGAGGTATTTTCATTTGAAGCAATGCACATTTGAAGAGTAGAATCATGGAGAAACTCCCCCTATATCTTGTAATTCATACACACATTTAACATATAGAATGAAGAATTTGAAATGCATGATGAAATATGGTGACTGATGTAATTCAGCATGCGTGCATAACATTAATGAGGAAATAGCATGCAGAAAAACAAAGCAAAAGTATTAGGTCACCATCGGACTTAAGCTTACAACTCGATCAACAAAAGCTTCAGAATAGCGAGAGTTGCAACTTAACAAAAAAACGCCCATATATATTGACCTGCTTGAAGACTAACTCAAATTTCTCCCCCTTTGTCATCAAGTGACCAAAAGGGACGAAAAGTGAGGACTAACGCCCCTGAAGAATTTCTTCACAAAGTGTCAATGGAGGAGGGCTAGCGTTGTTGGGGTCGTCTGTTGGAGTAGGGCCTGCCGCAGTGTCGTCCAGATCTTCATTTTCATCAATATCGCGGGACGAGGAATATGAACTGGCCACCAAAGGAGGAACTTCGACCTTCTTGAATTTCTTCAATGGAGTCTTAGCATAGCCGAAGTCCTGCTTGAAGCCCATCTGCTTGAGATCCTCATCACCGTAAAGGTGAGACAATATAGCCCAGGTGCGATCGAACATTTCATTGAGGTAGTAGTGGTTCTTCTTCACTGAATTGTAAGTGGTAGTCATATTGTGAAGAATTGAACCAAACTGGCGTTTCACCCATTTGTGATTGTGATCCACCTTTTGATGAAGACTGAGGAGAAGCTCACGATCAGTCATCACCCTTGGAGCTGTTGCCTGAGGAATTTGCTTTGAAGAATTTGCGGCGGAATCATGAGTAGCTGTAGGATCGGAAGTATGTCTAGAGGGTGGTGATTAGACTACTTGACCAAATAAAAATCTAGCCTTTTCCCAAATTTAGTTCTTGGCAGATTTTAGCTATCTTAGCACAAGTCAAGCAATCTCCACACAATTCAAGCAAGCATGCAAAAGAGTATATGAGCAGCGTAAAGTAAAGCATGCAACTTGCAAGAATGTAAAGGGAAGGGTTTGGAGGATTCAAACGCAATTGGAGACACGGATGTTTTTGGCGTGGTTCCGATAGGTGGTGCTATCGTACATCCATGTTGATGGAGACTTCAACCCACGGAGGGTAATGGTTGCGCGAGTCCGCGGAGGGCTCCACCCACGAAGGGTCCACGAAGAAGCAACCTTGTCTATTCCATCACGGCCGTCGCCCACGAAGGATTTGCCTCACTAGCGGTAGATCTTCATGAAGTAGGCGATCTCCTTGCCCTTACAAACTCCTTGGTTCAACTCCACAAGCTTGTCAGAGGCTCCCAAGTGACACCTAGCCAATCTAGGAGACACCACTCTCCAAGAAGTAACAAACGGTGTGTTGATGATGAACTCCTTGCTCTTGTGCTTCAAATGATAGTCTCCCCAACACTCAACTCTCTCTCACAGGATTTGGATTTGGTGGAAAGAAGATTTGAGTGGAAAGCAACTTGGGGAAGGCTAGAGATCAAGATTCATATGGTAGGAATGGAATATCTTGAGCTCAACACAAGTGTAGGTGGTTCTTTCTCAGAAAAATAGGTATTGGAAGTGTAGGCATGTTCTGATGGCTCTATCCACGAATGAAGAGTGGGTGGAGGGGTATATATAGCCTCCACACAAAATCTAACCGTTACACACAATCTGCCAAACTCGGTGGGACCGAATCGTTAAACTTGGTCGGACCAATTCAGCAAACCTAGTGACTGTTAGGATTTTTGGTGGGACTGAGATGCAACTCGGTAGGACCGATATGGTTAGGGTTTGGGCATAACTTAATCTCGGTGTGACCGATTACACAAACTCGGTGGGACCGATTTTGGTAATAAGCTAACCAAAGAGTTGGTCAGGTAAACTCGGTGGGACAGATTCGCTCTTCTCGGTGAGACCGAAATGTTACGAAAGGGAAACAGTGAGTTCACATTGCAATCTCGGTGGGACCGATCGCTCACTTCGGTTAGACCGAAACGTTACGAAGGGAAATAGAGAAATTGCAATCCCATCTCGGTGAGACCGAGATCCCTATCGGTGAAACCGAATTGCTAGGGTTTGGGGCAGTGGCTATGACAAATGAAACTCGATGGCGCCGGATGGAAAGAATCGGTGGGGCCGAGTTTGACATTTGGTTTAGGTCAAATGTGGATGTGGGAAGATAGTTGAGGGTTTTGGAGCATATCGCTAAGCACATGAAGCAAGAGGCTCATTAAGCAACACCTCATCCCTCCTTAATAGTATTGGCTTTTCCTATAGACTCAATGTGATCTTGGATCACTAAAATAGAAAATGTAGAGTCTTGATCTTGAAGTTTGAGCCAATCCTTTGTCCTTATAATTTTGAGGGATCCACTTTCCTCATCCATGTCATGCCATCCATTGAGCTTTTCCTGAAATATTCATCTTGGAATAATGTTAGCTCAATGAGCTATATGTTGTTAGGAATTACCAAAACCACCCAGGGATAGTTGCACTTTCAATCTCCCCCTTTTTGGTAATTGATGACAACATATAGATCAAAGCTTCGACAAATGATAATAAGAGTGAAATACATCGTCGCTTTGAGAAGTATGTGATAAGCAAGAGCTCCCCCTAAATTTGTGCATACTTTAAGATTTGCTTTTGACTGCAAATGCACAATGAGTTAGGATCATGGGTTACTCTTCCATGTCACATACATCTTGGTGGAGCGCTCAAAATGGTAAGAATGAAATACATGCACTCATCACCAAGCAAAGTGAATGATCAAAATAAGGATAAACTGATAATAACATCCAACAAGCATTAAGTGTAGCTTATGATCAAACACATGATCATCAATGTCTCACAGAATAAGCCATAGTATCTCAAACACTCAAAAGCAAAAAAAGTTTCAACCAAGAAGACAAGAGAGAAACAAATGCAAACTCTCTCTATTGAAGCCTATGATCTATACATTTTTCTCCCCCTTTGGCAACAAGTTACCAAAAAGTTCATAGAAAATGCATAGCACTAAACGACTCTCAGGCTTGGTCTTCAGTTGGTGGAGTCCGGATGACGCCAAGGACGAAGGCTTCAGTAGAAGTAGTTGGAGCTGCTGGGGTAGGAGCTAGAGCTGGTGGAACTGAGGCTGTAACTGGTGCAGAAGTGGTGGCTCTGGTGTCAGCAACTGGCACTACAGATGATCTCTGAGCTCTGGGCACTCTGGCAAATGCATCAGTTGTGGTCTTGCCCTTCCTCTCCTGCATATCATCCTGTAATTGCTCCACGGCAGACTGAATCTCTGTTACTTTCACATCGAGGTCATAGAACTTTTGTTCCATGATTCTTTCCAGGCTCTCTTGGTTTTGAGTCAGGGTGGCCAGTCCTTTCTCAATTCTCAGAGTGGATGCTATCAAGTAACTGAGCTGCTCCTGCTTGTTCTTCAAGAAGTACTCAGATGCCTCCTCTTGAGTTGGCATCTTGGCAGCTTTCTCCATCTTTGCCTTCTCCTTCTTTGCTTGAGCATGTGCAGATGATGGTTCATTCTCTTTCATCACAACTTGATTGTCCACAAAATCTGGATGGATGGGCAGGTGTTCCTTATCCAGCAGGTATGTGCCTGTGCCCATCTTTGAGTTAATCAACTCCCGAATTTGTGGGGCATATCCACAACTCCTCTTCTGATCAGCTATTGTCCTCTTAATGGTCTCTACCATGAGGCTCATCACTTTGAATTTCTATGGCACATCAAATATGTGAAGCATGTTTATTGCATGGCCTCGGATCATCTTGTGATCACCTGACTTGGGCAAGAGAGTGTGCCTTAGAATCCAGTTGATAGTGGGCAGCCCTGACAGAAGGAAGTGCACTGAGCCAAACTTGAAAGTGTCAAGTGCTTTGTTTGGGATCTCCTTGTACATATTTGACATGGAATTGTGATCCATCTTCTTCTTGTCATAGATGTCCAAGTCATCTTCCTGTTCTTCTGGGGCATTGATCAGTTGTGCCCATTCAGCAACTATGGACTGATATCTAGTTCCTTCTGACATCCACACTATCCTGCCATCTGGATAGAAATGTGTTGTGGAGTAGAACTGCATGATGAGCTCCTCATTCCACTTTGTGAGCTTCTGCCCAACAAAGTCTGCAACTCCATAAGCACTGAAGCTGTCATACACTCCAGGATAGTGTTCTTCGTTCTCCTTGATGTATTCCCAATCAACCCATCTCATGTCACACACTATGGGTTTCTTATCCAGCAGCACTGTCTCATAGAAGTCTTGATGTTCCTTGGTGTGAAACCTGTAATCCACAGCAGTTCTTCTCCTTGAAGCATATGGATCTGCTTCTCTCCACTTCTTCAGCCCTGAATCTCTCCTGATTTTTATGTCCTCAGCCACAGGATGAGCATCATTGTGGTCTGGGATTTTGGGCTTGAGCTTCCTGAGAACTTGTCCTTCTTCTTCTTCTTCAGCAATATCAGGCACTGGGGCCTTGTTCTTTTCAGCATTAGATATACTCCTGGTGTTCCTCTTAGGTGCACTCTTGGCCTTGGAGGCAGCTTTGGGTGCTTCCTTGGGCTTGGATGAAGTAGCCCCTGACCTTATGGCATCCCCCATAAGCTTCTGTGCCTTGGGTGCTGGTGCAACAACCTCTTCTTCCACTTCATCTCCCTCAGAGTCTCTCCTCATGGAGGTGTAAGTGCATCTAGTGCCACCCCTAGTTGGTTTTGGAGTATTGACGACAAATTTGGTTGAGGGACTAATGTGTTTGTGAGAATTGCAGGATAACACAGGTAGTGTCCCTCATTGATTCGGTTTACCTACCGGAGATGACCCCTAAAAATGTATGAAGACATTGACGACAATGGTGGTATGTGAAGACATTCATATTCAAGACTATGACATGAGAAGACATTCAGTGAAGACTATGGAGCGCGAAGACTTAGTTGTTTCGTTGTTTCCTTTTCTTCTTTGTTGAGTCATAGGAACCACCGTACTGTTAAGTGGGGTCCAAGTGAACAAAGTCAGAATGACTGAAGTGATGCTCAACCCAAACCCTATGTCTTCGAGCGAAGACAATGAGAGCAAATCTTATCCAGAGCTGGATAAGTCAGCTTTGCTTGTAGCCCAAGTAAAGTTGCCATGTGTGTTTGAAATCTGACCGTTGGAACACGTGTCAGTTCCTTAGTGACCCAGGGTCATTTCAGACATATCAGGTCGGGTTGCCTAGTGGCTATAAATAGCCCACCCCCTACACCATAAATTGGTGGCTGCTCAGAGTTAGTGCACGGCTTTTGTCGTTTGAGAGCAACCCACCTCGAAGCCTTTGAGAGAGAGAAATCCTTGCGAGGACAAAGCCCAAACACCCAGAGCCAAAGAGTGTTAGGCATCACTAAAGTCTTTCTGTCTGCGTGACCTGAAGACTTATTACACTTGAGGACTGTGAATCCTCCAGCCGGTTAGGCGTCGCGTTCTGAGCATCCAAGAGCCATTGTGGATCGCCGGTGAACGAAGTTTGTGAAGGTTCGGAAGTCTACCTTGAAGACTTACCAGAGTGATTGGGCGAGGACTGTGTGTCCTTAGCTCAAGGGGAATAAGGTGAAGACGCGGTCTTCTGAGTTGAATCTCAGCCTCCCTAACCAGACGTACAGTTGTCACAGCAACTGGAACTGGTCCAACAAATCATGTGTCTTCAACAAGTGACTGGTTCTATCCTCTCCCTCTGTTTACTTAGAGTTTGTCTTCGTGAAGTCATTGCCTGTTGCCTTACCTGTTTGACTTCATTGCTTGACTACTATTGTTGTTTGGCTTCATACTATCTTCCATCCTGATCTTTACTACCTAGCTGCTATTAGTCCGTGTGATTTCACTTCACTACATATTTGACTGTGGCTTTCTTAGTGTAGTCTACCTTCCGCTGCATATCAATAGGTTCATTTCTACTGTTTGTCTTCGAAACTTCCATGCTTTTAAGACTTTCCAAAAATATCCTATTCACCCCCCCCCCCTCTAGTCGATAACTAGCACTTTCAATTGGTATCAGAGCAAGGTACTCCCTTGTTCTGTGTGATTCAGTTTAACCACCTGGAGTTTTAGCTATGTCGACTGCAGGGATAATCAAAGTCTCCGCTGCTTGCCCCGTGTTCGATGGAACTGAATATCCCTACTGGAAGAATAAGATGCGCATGCATCTTGAACCCATTGATGTCGACCTCTGGTATGTTGTCAAGAACGGCGTTCCCAAGACTGGTGAAGGTGTCACTCCTGCTGATGTCAAGAAGTTCATTCAACTGGACTCTACTGCCAAGAACATCATCTGTGGTCATCTGACCAAAGGATAGTATGGCCGTGTGAGTGCTCTAGAAACGTCAAAGCTAGTATGGGACTGGCTATCCAAGGTCAACGAAGGCGTCTCAACCCAGAGAGATCAAAGGATCAGTGTTCTTCGCAACCTCTTCAACCGCTTCAAGAGAAACGACAATGAGAATGTCCAGCTTACATTTTATTGCCTCACCGACATCACAAATGAGCTTCGTGCTGTCGGCGCCACTGAGATTACCAAGCATGAAATCGTCAAGACACTACTGAGATCACTTGACAGCTCTTTTGACACCCTTGCCCTCGTGATACAAGAACGTCCTGATTTCAAGACACTCGATCCGTCTGATATACTTGAGAGGCTCAACACACATGAGTTCCAGCTTTCTGAGAAAAGAGATATCTATGGTCCCAACTATGGCCGAACTCGCGCTTTGAAGTCAAAAGCTGTTTCCTCATCTGAAGAAGAATCTGATTGCAGTTCTGATGATCCTGAAGACATTGGAAAGGAACTTGCTATGCTTGTGAAGAAGTTCCAAAAGTTCACTAAGAAGAAGGGTTTCAGAAAGTCTTCACGATCCAGCTCAAGAAATGATGAAGCCTCCACTCATGACTACAAGAAGAGAACATGTCACAAGTGCAAGAAACCTGGACACTATATCTCTGAGTGTCCACTGTGGGACAACGAGAAGAAGAAGAAGAAGAAGAAGAAGAAGAAGAAGAAGAAGAGCAAGGAATATGATTCTGATGACAAGAAAAAGAAGAAAGCTTCAAAGTCTTCTTCCAAGTCCTCATCAAAGTCTTCATCTCATAAGAAGAGCTCATCTGGCAAGGCTCGTGCTTTTGTTGGCAAGGAAATGGATTCAGAGGAGGAGTCTGCTTCTGAGGAGGCGGAGGTGGAGTTTGAGGAGGAGTCTGACCCTGGTGTTGCAAGTCTGGCTCTAGCCACTGCCTATGTTGCCAAGTCCATCTTCAACACTGAAGACAATGACTTCCACACCAACGCTGAAGCTAATGACAAGGACGACCCTACTCCCACCTACTGCTTCATGGCACGTGGTGCCAAGGTAAAATCACGCGATGCTTACTTTCAAACATCTAGTGAAGATGACTCTGATTGTGAATCCAAGCCAGCTACAAAACACTTGCTAAAATTGCGACTAAACAACAAAAGGCTATGGAACATACTCAAAAACTGTTAGACAAAAGCGATGACATGTTGGACGCGGAAATGACTCGCTCACAGTCCTTAGTTGAAGACATAAAAAATCTTCATGCTAAGTACCAAGAACTTGAGAGTCGTCATGAAACGCTCTCAACCACTCATGAAAAGCTCTCCTATGATTATCTTCAAAGAAAGCAAGAGCTTGAGAAAATGAGAGTGGCTCATGAAGATCTTCAAAAAGAGAATGAGTCACTTCGCGCTCAACAGATCAGTCCCGCTCAGGATGGATTTGAACCACCATGTCTGAAATGCCTTGAGCGTGACAACGCTACCTCTGTTGCTGAATGTTCTACTGCTGCTGCTGTTGTATTGTCTTCAACTGCTGATGTGGTAACTAACCCCTCTACTGAGGATACCACTACTATTGCTGATGAAAATGCTAGGTTGAAGACATTACTTGAAACAGGGATGTATAAAAGCCTGAAAGGGCATCAGACACTTTGCGATGTCCTCAAAAAGCAGATTCTGAACCGAAACCCTAGGAAAGAGGGTGTTGGGTTCAAGAGGAAAATGAATGTTGATGGTTCCTACTGGAAGCCTGAGCAGTATCCCAAAACCACGTGGGTTGCTGCAAAGGAACCTTCAGTGGATCCATCCACCTTATCTGGCTTTACCTGTGCTAACCCTGTTATCATTGATGAATCCTTTGATGCAAACTATAAACTGTTCAAGAATCAGAATGGTGAAGTGTTTGCCAGATATATTGGTACTAACTGCAGGAATGGGCCACCTATGAAGAAGATCTGGGTTCCCAAAAGCTGTCTTGGGAAGCTTCAAGTGAATGTCATCATGACACCACCTGGGAAGAAGACAAACCCCAGACCTAAGGCTTCATATGGTCCAAAGGTTTCATACAGACAGAGGACTCACCTGACTCACCCTAACGCCAATGTTTTGCAGGGAAACCACACTCAGACTTATGAATATGAGCGTGTGTCTTCAAACCGCTATATTCATAAAACTAAGAACTTTTCTTCTTATTCATATGAGTATCATTCATCTCCTGCAAGGCTATTTGCTAGGGCTCCAAAGCCAAAGTTCTCAGATGTTGCACTTAGACTCATTGCTTCTAAGCCACCCCTGAAGATGTGGGTGGTTAAGAAGAATTAACTTTCTCTTGTAGGGAAAGGTCTCCAGCCGAAAATCAAAGGCGTCTGATGCTATTGCTGGGGACCTAAAACATCTTGTAGGGCGCAAGATCAAATGCCCAAATGGTCTCACTATGTATTTTCTTCCTGAATCGCTTGCCATTCATCCTATCAGTCCTAATCTTGATCTGAGCTTCAATAATCCTCTTGCCCGTCAAATGTTTTTGCTTCACAATACTCTTGGTGAAGCCTATCCCCCTAACTGTAATGCAGAGTATGACACCTCATGCTTCAGAATGGATTATGGACAGCGGATGCACTAATCATATGACTGGTGATCGAAGTCTTCTTATGGACTCAACTTTACGTCCATCTGATAAGAGTCACATCACGTTTGCTGACACTGGTAAAAGCAAGGTATTGGGTCTAGGTAGAGTTGCAATCTCAAGGGATCAACACATGGATAAAGTGATGCTTGTTGAATCCCTTGGCTTCAACTTAATGTTTGTCTCGATGCTTTGCGATCTGAACATGGTGTAATATTTGGAAAGTATCATTGCCTTGTACTAATGGAATCTGACAAATCTCTAGTCTTTGAAGGGTACAGGAAAGATGATCTGTACATGGTAGATTTCTCAGCAGGACCACAGCTTGCAAGATGTCTCCTTACAAAAGCTTCAGAATGCTGGCTATGGCATCGGAGGCTGGGGCATGCTAGCATGAGGAACTTACATACACTCGCCAAGAAGAAGCATGTCATTGGTATTGAGGACGTCAAGTTCAAGAAGGATCATTTCTGCAGTGCCTGCGAAGCTGGAAATATGACAAGGGCCAAGCATCCCTCGAAGACAATCATGACTACTTCTCAACCTTTCGAGCTGCTACACATGGACTTATTTGGCCCTACTCACTACTCTACCCTCACAATGACCGCCTGTCTCTATGGCTTCGTCATTGTTGATGATTACTCAAGATACACATGGGTGCACATAATTCTCTACAAGACTGAAGTGCAAGATGTCTTCAGACGCTTCGCCAATCGTGCCATGAACAACTATGGCATCAAGATCAAGCATATCAGAAGTGACAACGGCACTGAGTTCAAGAACACCGAACTTGATCTTTATCTGGATATAATGGGAATCACTCATGAGTTCTCTGCTCCATACACACCTCAGCAAAATGGCATCGTAGAGCGCAAGAACAAAACCCTCATTGAGATGGCTCGAACGATGCTCGATGAATACAAGACGCCAAGAAAGTTCTGGCCCGAAGCTATTGATACAGCATGTCACGTCATCAACCATGTTTACATCCATAAGCTTCTGAACAAAATATCCTATGAGCTCCTCACTGGCAAGAAGCCAAATGTCAGCTACTTCAGAGTATTTGGAGCAAGGTGCTGGATCAAGGATCCCCATCACAAGTCAAAATTTGCACCAAAGGCTCACGAAGGCTTCATGCTAGGTTACGGAAAGGAGTCACACTCTTACAGAGTCTTCAACCTCTATCTCTACAAAATCGTTTAAACTATGGACGTGCGGTTTGATGAAACCAATGGTTCACAAAGAGAGCTCCTGCCAAGTACACTAGAAGAAGCTCCACCCAGTGAATCTATCAAGCTAATGGGAATTGGTGAAATCATGCCTTCTGAAGCACAGCCTGAAGAGGAACTTATCATATCTGTACCTAACCAACCTGAAGACAATGCTCAGCCTAAAGACAATCCTCCCAATGATGACAATGATCAGCAAGAGCAAAGTCTTCGTCCAATTCATCCTCATGTTGCAAGTGAAGTACAGATTGAGAAGATAATTGATAGTATCAATGCACCTGGTCCACTTACTCACTCAAGAGCAACACAGTTAGCAAATTTCTGTGGGCACTTCTCTTTTGTGTCAATATCAGAACCCAAGAAAGTTGTTGAAGCCTTCATGGAACCTGAATGGATTCAAGCTATGCAAGAAGAGCTTCAACAGTTCAAGCTGAACAATGTTTGGGAACTTGTCAAGCGTCCTGAACCTCGCAAGCTTAACATTATAGGCACAAAATGGATATATCGAAACAAGCAAGATGAGCATGGTCAAGTCGTCAGAAACAAGGCACGTCTTGTGGCTCAAGGATATACTCAAGTGGAAGGAATTGACTTCGATGAAACATTTGCTCCTGTGGCTAGACTTGAAGCTATTCGCATACTGCTAGCCTATGCTAACCACAACAACATCTTTCTATATCAAATGGATGTGAAGAGTGCATTTCTCAATGGCAAGATTGAAGAAGAAGTATATGTCGCACAACTCCTGGCTTTGAAGATCCAAAACATCCTGATATGGTGTACAAACTTAACAAAGCACTGTATGGCCTCAAACAAGCTCCTCATGCTTGGTATGATATGATCAAAGACTTCCTGAAGAGCAAAGGCTTCAAACCTGGATCCATCGATCCTACGCTCTTCACGAAGACATATGATGGTGAACTGTTTATGTGCCAAATATATGTGGATGACATAATATTCGGCTGCACCAACCAGAAGTATAGTGATGAGTTTGGATACATGATGCAAGAGCAATATCAGATGTCCATGATGGGAGAGCTGAAGTTCTTCCTTGGTCTTAAAATTCGTCAACAAAGGAATGGCATCTTCATATCTCAAGAGAAATACCTCAAAGATTGCCTGAAGAAGTTTGGAATGCAAGATTGCAAAGGGTACATGACGCCAATGCCAGCCAAACATCATCTGGGTCCCGACGACAATGGTAAAGAGTTCGATCAACAGGTATACCGCTCCATGATTGGTTCTTTACTTTACCTATGTGCATCTAGGCCAGATATTATGCTTAGTGTTTGCATGTGTGCTTGATTCCAAGTGGCACCAAAGGAATCGCATCACTTAGCTGTGAAGCGAATTCTTCGATATTTGGCTCACACCCCAACACTAGGATTATGGTATCCAAAGGGCTCAGAATTTGATCTGGTTGGATTTTCGGATGTTGATTATGCTGGTGACAAGGTGGATCGCAAGTCTACATCAGGCACATGTCACTTTCTGGGTCGATCACTTGTCTGTTGGTCTTCAAAGAAGCAGAACTGTGTATCACTCTCAACTGCTGAATCTGAATACATTGCTGCTGGATCTTGCTGCGCTCAGCTTCTATGGATGAAGCAAACTCTCAAGGACTATGGCATCAATCTGAAACAAGTACCTCTCTTCTGCAACAACGAAAGCGCCATCAAGATTGCCAACAACCCAGTTCAGCACTCGAAGACAAAGCACATTGAAATTCGTCATCACTTCCTCAGAGATCATGTCATGAAGAAAGATATTGATATCATTCACATCAACACTGAAGAGCAACTGGTAGATATCTTCACAAAGCCCTTGGACGAGAAAAGGTTTTGCAAGTTACGGTGTGAGCTAAATATCTTGGAATCCTCAAATGTCCTGTGATCATACACACATCCTAACACTTATGCATGTTGATGACTTACATGTGCAACACACGAAGTAAAGTATATCTTCAATCAATGAAGACTTACATTCTGAGTGTGAATACATTAACAAGGAATTTGACTTCGGAGCGCCACGATAATTGTGCGCCGTGTCTGGGTCTAATACTTCCTATACGGTGGGTAACGCCACCACCAAACTTTTCTGTTTGAAGTGTTTCACTCATGGCGTTACATTTGATATCTTCGCATTTGGTTTGTCTTCAATTCCAATTTGTCTTCGTGATTATCTTCACTATGTTGATTTGATTGCTTTCTGATATATATACTAGTGTTATGTCCTCTACAGCATTCACTTATAGCTACGTCTTCCTTGTTGAATCTTTTGAACTAAGTGAATGTGATCGGACCCTAATCTCTCTATGCTTCCTATCTCAAACTCTATCTGTCCAAATCATATGCATTCTATTGAAACTGTCGAATGTCTTCTCTGCGTCTTTGTCAGCAGAAGATACAGAGACAAACATTAAGTCTGTTTTAAATGATTCATCCTTATTGCCTGAAATCCGGAGAAGGCGGAACGACCATCCGACAAACCTGGCGGGCGTGGGAACGTGGGACAACTCTGAGTATGTTGCATGCTTGCCACGTGCGCCTCAGATGTGAACTGCCAGGGGCACCTGCGTAATTGCGCTGTGCCACACACTTCCTTATAAATACATGTCCCCTGCAGTAAAGAAAAATTCTTCCACCTCTCCACCTCGTCAAAACCCTAACGCCACCGCTAGCTCTCGACGATGCCGGCGACGAAGCGCTTAGCTGCCGCGACTTCTCCGACGCCGTCCTCACGCCGGCCGTGGACATCGTCCTCTCCACCGCCGTTGTAGGTGTCCTCCGTCACCAAGTTAGGGCATGGTGGATTGAACTGATTGGTCTCCTACTCTTCCCATCTAGCAGTTCATCGTGTGGTAAATAAAACTCTCTTTTTACCATCTTTTTGATCCTCAAAGATTCATACTGTGTACCAAACTAGGTTTCTGCCTATACAAGTTAGATCTATTCTATCTGCATCTCATACTGCCTAGCATATTCACTTAAGCTTTATATCAAGTTAGATTCCTCACTTGTACTTATTCGCGGATTCGTACAAATCTGGAACCAACTCTCAACATATAAGTGAATGTCTTCGCATCATGAGGTCAATGTCTTCAAACTGATTTATCTTCAAAATCTTCTGAGAATGCATATGACCTCTTCCCCTTCCCTCGCATCTCTAATGTTGTCACAGGTACATGTCCGTGGGAGAATCCCTTGGTTCTCATAGTCTGCATTCGTTTGCAGAATTTTTACAGCATCACATTAACTCTCCCGAAGCCAGTTCCTGCTTGTCTAGCAAGCGGAAGCCTTTGAACGTATTGAAACCATTGAGTTTGAAGTTCATGGCTGCAGAGAAATCAGTAAGGAAGGGTGGCAGATAGCGTCGAGGACGAACATCAAGAGATTTGCCTGATGACCTCTCAGAGCTTTACAAGACAGATCCTGAAGAGGATTACAATCAGCGCAAGACCCGAATCCAATGGATTCGACGATATTGGGCTGAACAATGGTTCAAATACAAGTTCGTGACCCAGGAATATGCAGAGAAAAATGCCATCAAGCGACCATGGGGAGATATTTTGTACAAAAGTCTTCTACCCAGGTCCAGAGCTGAAGCCATTGCACAAGGCTTCTATCCTTGCATGGTCCGTGGGCCACAACCAGCTGATGCCGACCCATCATCTTTACTCTGGTGTCGCGAAGACAATCTGTTCAAACGCAATTATCAGTTTGCAAAAGCCTCAGCAAAGAAGAACAAAGATTCTTTGGGGTTAGACTTCAACCCTGGTCCCTCTGCTCCATGTGCTGACGGCTCACGTGATGCAGAACCCAATATCATCGGTCCCTTCTACAACCTTGATGGTCTCATCGCTCACATCAGAGTCCAAGGTGCCAAAGTGGATCATTCTGATGATGATGCTGACACGGATGAAGCCCCTGCTCCCACCCCAAAGCCGCAGAAGCCAAAGAAGGCTAAGGCTTCAAGATCAGCTACTCCTCCAAAAGCTTCACGTGCAAAGCCACTGGCCACTGCACCTCCTGAAGACAGTGTGCAGTCTGAAGATCTGTCATGCATCTCCAAGAAGACGAAGAAGAAGAAGAAAATTGTCAAGAATACTGATCAGACACTGACTCCTGCTGCCATTCTGCGTGAAGAGCCCATTGATCTATCCAGTGATGAAGATCTTGCAGATGATGCCCTTGAGCAACTGATCAAGAGCAAGGAAGAAGCAGAAATCTTCAATGATTTGCCTCTCTTTGATGTGGCAATCATCCATAACTTCATTGATGAGTGGTTTGTGTAAGTGCATCTAGTGCCACCCCTAGTTGGTTTTGGAGTATTGATGACAAACCTAGTTGAGGGACTAATGTGTTTGTGAGAATTGCAGGATAACACAGGTAGAAGTCCCTCATTGATTCGGTTTTCCTACCAGAGATGACCCCTAAAAATGTATGAAGACATTGAAGTCAAAAGTGGTATATGAAGATATTCACATTGAAGACTATGACAAGAGAAGACACCACATGAAGCCTATGGAGCTCGAAGACTTAGATCTTTCGTAGTTCTCTTTCTTTTGTGTTGAGTCATAGGAACCACCATACTGTTAAGTGGGGTCCAAGAGAACCCGTCAGAATGACTGAAGTGATGCCTAACCAAAAACCTATGTCTTCGAGTGAAGACTATGAGAGCGAATCTTGTCCAGAGTCGGACAAGTCAGCTTTGCTTGCAGCCCAAGTAAAGTTGCCGTGTGAGTTTGAAATCTGACCGTTGGAACACGTGTCAGTTACTTAGTGACCCAGGGTCATTTCGGACAAATCAGGTCGGGTTGCCAAGTGGCTATAAATAGCCCACCCCTTACAACCATAAACGGTTGGCTGCTCAGATTGAGAGTACGGCTTTTGTCGTTTGAGAGCAACCCACCTCGAAGCCTTTGAGAGAGAATTCCTTGCGAGGATAAAGCCCTAACCACCCAGAGCCAAAGAGAATTAGGCATCACTTAAGTCTTCTTGTCTGTGTGATCTGAAGACTTATTGCACTTGAGGACTGTGCATCCTCCAGCCGGTTAGGCGTCGCGTTCTGAGCATCCAAGAGACATTGTGGATTGCCGGTGAACGAAGTCTGTGAAGGTTTGGGAGTCTACCTTGAAGACTTACCAGAGTGATTGGGCGAGGTCTGTGTGACCTTAGCTCAAGGGGAATACGGTGAGGACTGGGTGTCCTGAGCTGCGTGTTCAGGACTGGGTGTCCGGGACTGTGTGTCCTAAGGTTTAAATACCTAGCCGCCCTAACTAGACGTATAGTTGTCACCGCAACTGGAACTGGTCCAACAAATTCTTGTCTTCAATGAGTCACTAGTTTCATCTTCCCTTCCCTTTACTTACTGTTACTCCTTGTGAAGTCATTGTATGTTTGCACTATCTTTTGTCTTCACTGAGTGACTGCTAGTTCTGTTTGGCTTCACAATATCTTCCTACCTGAGCCTTACTACATTGCTGCTATTAGTCATTGTGCTTTCACTCTATTGAATACTTGACTATGGCTTGCCTAGTGTAGTCTACCTTCCGCTGCAGGGTATTAGGTTTATTTCTATCGTTTGTCTTCATAACTCCCACGTTTTGAAGACTTTCATAAAAATCGCCTATTCACCCCCCCCCTCTAGTCGATATAACGCACTTCCAATTGGTATCAGAGCAAGGTGCTCCCTTGTTCTGTGTGATTCGGTTTAACCACCTGGAGTTTTAGCTATGTCGACTGCAGGGATAATTAAAGTCTCCGTTGCGTGCCCCGTCTTTGATGGAACTGAATATCCCTACTGGAAGAATAAGATGCGCATGCATCTTGAAGCCATTGACGTCGACCTATGGTATGTTGTTGAGAACGGCGTTCCCAAGGCTGGAGAAGGTGTCACTACTGCTGATGTCAAGAAATTCGTTCAACTGGACTCTACTGCCAAGAATATCATCTGTGGTCATCTGACCAAAGGACAGTATGGCCGTGTGAGTGCTTTGAAAACATCTGAGCTGGTCTGGGACTGGCTCTCCAAGGTCAATGAAGGCGTCTCAACCCAGAGAGATCAGAGAATCAGTGTCCTTCGTAACCTCTTCAACCGCTTCAGGTGAAATGACAATGAGAATGTCCAGCACACATTTGACCGACTCACTGACATCACAAATGAGCTTCAAGCCCTCGGCGCTACTGAGATCACCAAACATGAAGTCGTCAAGACACTACTAAGATCACTTGATAGTTCGTTCAACATCCTAGCCTCGATGATTCAAGAACGTCCTAATTTCAAGACACTCGATCCGTCTGACATACTTGAGAGGCTCAACACACATGAGTTTCAGCTTTCTGAGAAAAGAGATATCTACGGTCCAAACTATGGGCGAAATCGTGCCTTGAAGGCAAAAGTTGTCTCCTCATCTGAAGAAGAATCTGATAGCAGTTCTGATGATCCTAAAGACATTGGAAGGGAACTTGCTATGCTTGTCAAGAAGTTCCAAAAATTCACCAAGAAGAAAGGCTTCAGAAAGTCTTCCCGATCAAGCTCAAGGAATGATGAAGCTTCTGCTCATGACTACAAGAAGAAAACATGTCACAAGTGCAAGAAACTTGGCCACTTCATCTCTGAGTGTCCATAGTGGGACAATGAGAACAAAAAGAAGAAGAAGAGCAAGGAATATCACTCTGACGACAAGAAAAAGAAGAAATACTCAAAGTCTTCTTCCAAGTCTTCCTCAAAGTCTTCATCACACAAGAAGAGCTCATCTAGAAAGGCACGTGCGTTTGTTGGCAAGGAAATGGATTCAGAGGAGGAGTCCGCTTCTGAGGAGGTGGAGGTGGAGTCTGAGGAGGAGTCCGATTCACGCGTCGCAAGTCTGGCTATAGCATACGTTGCCAAGTCCATCTTCAATACTGAAGACAATGACTTCATCACCGACACCGATGCAAATGACAAGGACTACTCCGCTTCTACCTACTGCTTCATGGCACGCGGTGCCAAGGTAAACACACGCACTACTCACTATCAAACATCTAGTGACGATGACTCTGATTGTGGTTCAAAACCCAGCTACAAAACTCTTGCTAAAATTGCAACTGAACAACAGAAAGCTATGGAACATATTCAAAAACTGTTAGACAGAAGCGATGATCTGTTAGGTGCTGAAATGACTCGATCTGAATCCTTAATTGAAGACATAAAAAATCTTCACGTTAAGTATCAGGAACTTGAAAGTCGTCATGAAACTCTCTCAACAACTCATGAAAAGCTTTCCTATGATTATCTTCAAGGGAAGCAAGATCTTGAGAAATTGAGAGCGGCTCATGAAGATCTTCAAAAGGAAAACGAGTCACTTCGCGCCAAACAGATCAGTTCCGCTCAGGAAGGATTTGAACCACCATGTCTTAAATGCATTGAGCGTGATAATGCTACTTCTGTTGCTGAATGTTCTACTGCTACTACTGTTGCAATATCTTCAACCGTTGATGTGGTAAGTAACCCCTCTGCTGAGGATACCACTGCTATTGCTGATGAGAATGCTAGGTTGAAGACATTGCTTGAAACAGGGATGTACAAAAGTCTTAAAGGGCATCAGACACTATGTGATGTCCTCAAAAAGCAGATTCTGAACCGAAACCCGAGGAAAGAGGGTGTTGGGTTCGTAAGGAAAATGAATGTTGATGGCTTGTACTGGAAACCTAAGCAGTACCCGAAAACCATGTGGGTTTCTGCAAAGGAACCTTCAGCAGATCCATCCAATCTATCTGGCTTCACTTGTGCTAACCCCATTATCATTGATGAATCCTTTGATGCAAACTATATACTGTTTGAGAATCAGAATGGTGAAGTGTTTGCCAGGTACATTGGTACTAACTGCAGGAATTGTCCACCTATGAAGAAGATCTGGGTTCCGAAAAGGTGTCTGGAGAATCTTCCTGTGAATGTCATCATGACACCTCACATGAAGAAGACAAACCTCAGACCAAAGGCTTCATATGGTCCAAAGGCTTCATATAGATAGAGGACTCACCTGAGTCGCACTAACGCAAATGCTTCGCAGGGAAACCATACTCAGGCATATGAATATGAGAGCGGTTCATCAGACCGCCATGTTCATAAGACCAAGAACTATTCTGCTTATTCTTATGAGTACTATTGTCCGCCTGCAAGACTATTTGCTAGGGCTCCAAAGCCAAAATTCTCAGATGCTGCACTTAGACTTATTGCTTCTAAGCCACCCTTGAAGATGTGGGTGGCTAAGAAAGCTTAACTCTCTTTTGCAGGGAAAGGTCTCCAGCAGAAAACCAAAATCGTCTGACACTATTGCTAGAGACCTTAAACATCTTGTAGGGCGCAAGATCAAATGCCCGAATGGTCTTACTATGTACTTCGTTCCTGAATCGCTTGCTACTCTCCCTATTAGTCCTAATCTGGATCTAAGCTTTCATAACCCATTGGTTCGTCAAATGTTTTTGCTTCACAATCCTCTTGGTGAAGCCTATCCCCCTAACTGCACTGTAGGGTACAACACCAGTGTCTTCAGAATGGATTGTTGATAGTGGGTGTACAAATCACATGACTGGCAAAAGAAGCCTTCTTATGGACTCAACCTTACGTCCATCCGACAAGAGCCACATCTCATTTGCTGACACTGGTAAAAGTAAGGTATTGGGTCTAGGTAGAGTTGCAATCTCAAGGGATCAACACATGGATAAAGTCATGCTTGTTGAATCCCTTGGCTTCAACTTAATGTCTGTCTCAATGCTTTGCGATTTGAACATGATCGTAATATTTGGAAAATATCGTTGCCTTGTACTAATGGAATTTGACAAGTCTCTAGTATTTGAAGGGTATCGAAAAGATGATTTGTACGTGGTAGATTTCTCAGCGGGACCACAGCTAGCCGTATGTCTTCTAGCAAAAGCTTCAGAATGCTGGCTCTGGCGTCGGAGGCTAGGGCATGCTGGCATGAGGAACCTCCACACCCTTGCAAATAAGAAGCATGTCATAGGCATTGAGGGCGTCAAGTTCAAGAAAGATCACTTATGCGGTGCCTGTGAAGCAGGGAAGATGACGAGGGCCAAACATCCCTCGAAGACAATCATGACCACTACTCGACCCTTCGAACTGCTTCACATGGATCTTTTCGGTCCCACTCATTACTCAACTCTTACTACTACTGCTTGTCTCTATGGCTTTGTCATTGTTGATGATTATTCTAGATATACTTGGGTGCACATAATCCTTTACAAGACTGAAGTGCAGGATGTCTTCAGACGCTTCGCCAATCGAGCTATGAACAATTATGGCGCCAAGATAAAGCACATCAGAAGTGACAATGGCACTAAATTCA
Organism: Triticum aestivum; assembly: GCF_018294505.1. Lineage (NCBI taxonomy): Eukaryota > Viridiplantae > Streptophyta > Magnoliopsida > Poales > Poaceae > Triticum > Triticum aestivum. Next base: position 153,306,002 of record NC_057809.1, read on the forward strand.
AGAACACTGGCCTTGATACATATCTTGATACCTTGGGCATCACACATGAATTCTCGGCTCCGTACACGCCACAGCAGAATGGCGTCGTCAAATGCAAGAACAGAACACTCATTGAGATGGCCAGAACGATGCTAGATGAATACAAGACTCCAAGAAAATTCTGGCCTGAAGCCATTGATACTGCATGCCATACAATCAATCGTGTTTATCTTCACAAGCTTCTGAACAAGACATCTTATGAGCTCCTTACTGGCAAGAAGCCAAATGTCAGTTACTTCAGAGTATTTGGCACCAGGTGCTGGATCAAGGACCCACATCACACCTCAAAGTTTGCACCAAAAGCACATGAGGGTTTTATGCTTGGATATGGAAAAGATTCACACTCCTACAGAGTCTTCAATCTCTTTCATTACAAAGTGGTTGAAACAGTGGATGTGCGGTTCGATGAGACCAACGGTTCACAAAGAGAGCAACTGCCAAATGTGCTAGATGAAGTTCCATCCAGTGAATCAATCAAGCTAATGGGAACTGGATAAATTATACCTTCTGAAGCTCATCCTGAAGAAGAACTTATCATCTCAGCACCTGATCAACATGAAGACAATGCTCAGTCTGAAGCCATTCCTTCTAACAACGACAATGATCAGCAAGAGCAAAATCTTCGCCCTGTACATCCTCGCGTTGCCAATGAAGTGCAGATTGAAGGAATAATTGATAGCATCAATGCTCCTGGTCCACTCACTCGTTCAAGGGCAACTCAGCTAGCAAATTTCTGTGGGCACTTCGCATTCGTCTCAATAACAGAACCCAAGAAAGTTGAAGAAGCCTTCATGGAACCTGAATGGATTCAAGCTATGCAAGAAGAGCTTCAACAGTTTGAGCTGAATAATGTATGGGAACTGGTTAAGCATCCTGATCCACGGAAGCACAATATAATAGGAACAAAATGGATATACCGCAACAAGCAAGATGAGCATGGTCAAGTTGTCAGAAACAAAGCCCGTCGCGTTGCTCAAGGATATACTCAAGTGGAAGGCATTGACTTCGATGAAACATTTGCTCCTGTGGCTAGACTTGAAGCCATACGCATACTGCTGGCCTATGCAAATCATCATAACATACTTCTATATCAAATGGATGTGAAGAGTGCTTTTCTCAATGGCAAGATTGAAGAAGAAGTGTATGTTGCACAACCGCCTGGCTTTGAAGATCCAAAACATCCTAACATGGTATACAAGCTTAACAAGGCACTGTATGGCCTCAAACAAGCCCCTCGGGCCTGGTATGACACACTCAAATACTTCTTGAAGAGCAAAGGCTTCATACCTGGTTCCCTAGACCCCACTCTCTTCACGAAGACATATGATGGTGAACTGTTTGTGTGCCAAATATATGTGGATGACATTATCTTCGGATGCACCAACCAGAAGTACAGTGAAGAGTTTGGATATATGATGCAAGAGCAATATCAGATGTCCATGATGGGAGAGCTGAGGTTCTTCCTCGCTCTTCAAATAAGACAACAATGCAACGGCATCTTCATATCTCAAGAAAAGTATCTCAAAGATTGTCTGAAGAAGTTTGGTATGCAAGACTGCAAAGGCTTCACAACACCAATGCCAGCCAAACATCATCTGGGTCCTGACGACAATGGTAAAGAGTTCGATCAAAAGGTATACCGCTCCATGATTGGTTCTTTACTTTATCTATGTGCATCTAGGCCAGATATTATGCTTAGTGTTTGCATGTGTGCTCGATTTCAAGCTGCACCAAAGGAGTCGCATCACTTAGCTGTGAAGCGAATTCTTCGATATTTGGCTCACACCCCAACTCTAGGATTATGGTATCCAAAGGGCTCAGAGTTTGATCTGGTTGGATTCTCGGATGCTGATTATGCTGGTGACAAAGTTGATCACAAGTCTACATCAGGAACATGTCACTTTCTGGGACGATCACTTGTATGTTGGTCTTCAAAGAAGCAGAACTGTGTATCTCTCTCCACTCCTGAATCTGAATACATTGCTGCTGGATCTTGCTGCGCTCAGCTTCTGTGGATGAAGCAAACACTCAAGGACTATGGCATTCATCTGAAGCAAGTGCCACTTTACTGCGACAACGAAAGCGCCATCAAGATCGCCAACAACCCAGTTCAGCACTCGAAGACAAAGCACATTGAAATTCGTCATCACTTTCTCAGAGATCATGTTGTGAAGGAAGGTATTGATATCATACACGTCAACACTGAAGAGCAATTGGCAGATATCTTCACCAAGCCCTTGGATGAGAAGAGATTTTGCAAGTTACAGTGTGAGCTAAATATCCTGGAATCCTCAAATGTCCTGTGATCAGGCACACATCCTAACCCTTGTGCATATTGATGACTTAGATGTGCAACACACGAAGTGAAGTATATCTTCAATCAATGAAGACATACATTCTAAGTGTGAATACATTAATGTGGAATTTGACTTCGGAGCGCCACAATAATTGTGCGCCGTGTCTGGATCTAGTACTTCCTATACGGTGGGTAACGCCACCACCAAACGTTCTATTTTGAAGTGTTTCACTCATGGCGTTATATTTGCTATGTCTTCACATTTGGTTTGGCTTCGATCTCAACATATCCTCATGATTATCTTCACTATGTTGATTATATATATATATATATATATATATATATATATATATATATAGACTAGTGTTTTGTCCTCTACAACATTCACTTATAGCTATGTCTTCTTGTTGAATCTTTTGAACTCAGTGAATGTGATCGGACCCTAACCTCTCTATGCTTTCTATCTCAAATTCTATCTCTCCAAATCATATGCATTCTATTGAAACTGTTGAATGTCTTCTCTGCGTCCTTGTCAGCAGAAGATATAGAGACAACCATTAAGTCCGTTTTCAATGCTCATTACTCCACATAAAAAAAACCCGGAGAAGTAGGAACGACCACCCGACAATCCAGGCGTGCGTGGGACGTGGAACAAACCCCAAAATTCCGCATAATGGCCATGTGTTCCTCAGATGCGAATCGCCAGGGGCACCTGTATAATAGCGCAGTGCCGCCCATGTACTTATAAATACACACTTCACAGCGGTCATTATCTCTTCTTCCACTCTCGCACGAACCCTAGCGCCACCGCTAGCCCTCGACGACGCCGGCGACGAAGCGCTTCGCTGCCGCAACCTCTCCGATGTCGTCTTCACGCCGACCGCGGACATCATCCTCTCCGTCGTCGCCGTAGGTGTCCTCCATCGCCAAGTTAGGGCACGAAAGATTGAACTGCTCGGCCTCATCTTCCACTCCGTCTAGCAGTTCTTAGTGTGGTAAATAAAACTTCCTTTTTACAACACCGTTGATCCTATGGATTTGTCACTTTCTACCACAAGCAGTTTCCATTCACACAAGTTAGATCTCTTTCATACTGCATCTCATAACATGCCTAGTATATTCACTTGTGCTTCACAAAGTAGTTAGATTCCTCACTTGTACTGATCTGTGGATTCGTACAAATCTGGAACCAACTCCTTATCTATGAGTGAATGTCTTCGCACGATGAGGTCAATGTCTTCTAAACTGATTTATCTTCAAAATCTTCTGAGAATGCATATGACCTCTTCCCCTTCCCTCGCACCTTAATGTTGTCACAGGTACATGTCCGTGGGAGAATCCTTTGGTTCTCATAGTCTGCATTCATTTGCAGAATTCTTACAGCATCACATAAATTCTCCCGAAGCCAGTTCCTGTTGGTCCAGCAAGTGAAAACCTTTGAAGCCTTTGAACGTGTTGAAGCCTTTCAAGTTAAAGTTTATGGCTTCAGAGAAATCAGCAAGGAAGGGTGGCAGAAAGCGTCGTGGAGAAACATCCAGAGATCTGCCAGATGACCTCTCAGAACTGTACAAGACAGATCCTGAAGAGGATTACAATTAGCGCAAGACCCGAATCCAATGGATTCGAAGATATTGGGCAGAACAATGGTTCAAATACCGATTTGTAACCCAGGAATATGCTGAGAAAAATGCCATCAAGAGACCATGGGGAGACATCCTATATAAGAATCTTCTACCCAGGTCCAGAGATGAAGCCATTGAACAAGGCTTCTATCCATGCATGGTCCGTGGGTCACAGCCTGCTGATGCACACCTATCGTCACTACTATGGTGTCGTGACGACAATCTGTTCAAGCGCAACTTCCAGTTTGCCCAGAACTCAGTGAAGCAAAACAAGAAGACTTTGGGATTAGACTTCAACCCTGGTCCCTCAGCACCAAGGGCAGATGGCATACGAGATGCAGAACCCAATGTCATCGGTCCTTTCTACAACCTTGAAGGCCTCATCACCCGCATTTTAGTTCAAGGGACTGCAGTGAATGAGCCTGCAGCTGATGCTGAATCAAAAGAAGTGCCTGCAGCGCCGAAGACAAAGAAGCTAAAGAAGCCTAAAGCTTCAAAGCCTGCCCCTTCACCAAAAATCTCACGGGCGAAGCCACTGGCAACTGCACCTCCTAAAGACAGTGTGCAGTCCGAAGACTTATCACGCATCTCCAAGCCCCAGCAGGCCAAGATGCCTCTGCCACACACAGGCCAAGAGCTAACAGCTGCTGCCATTCTGCGCAATGATGACATTGATCTGTCAAGTGATGAAGATCTTGCAGATGACGCTCTTGAGCAACTCATCAAGAGCAAAGAAGAAGCAGAAATCTTCAATGATCTGCCTCTCTTTGATGTAACCATCATCCACAACTTCATTGACGAGTGGTTTGACACGCCAAACATCAGCTTTGAAGATCTGCAGCTACCCATTGGCCTCAGTGTCGCCTTCCAAGGTGCCATTTCTTCATAGCTAGCTGTCACCCAGCGCATTGTTGAACTGAAGCAAAAGATTGACTATGAAAAGGCTCAGTTCAAGAAGCATATGGCCAAGCTCAGTGTGCAAGAAGTGAAGAACTTCAAGATCATGATGCATGAGCTCAAGGAAGCCTTTCTGAAGAAACGTGCAGAAGCTCAGGGTTTGCGTGAGCGCATGAAAACTCTGGCTGACAGATGTGTGCAAGCCTACAATGAGGCTGAGAAGCGCAAGGCCCTTGGGCGTCCTGGCATCGACCCCAGGATGGCCGCAAAGAAGAAGAAGAAGCCTGCTATGGCTGAACCTAACGCACCAAGGCAGGAAGCAGTTCCTATTGTCTTCCCAACTATAATGACTGGCTCGAAGCCAAAAAGCCGGTCAACCGCTTCAGAGCTTAAGAAGACAAGGACTGCTGAGGCTGAAGCCAGGAAGAGGAAACACTCTGAAGCCTCTCCTACTGCCCCCTCCAAGAAGAAGAGGAAGACCAAGAAAGATCGGGCTGCTCCCACAGAGCCTTTGATAGTTGAACCCATTTCTATGGTCTATCCTGAAGCTGAATGCCAACTGACTATCCATGAGCCTGCTTCTACAGAGGCTCATGAAGCTGAAGACTTTCCAGCAGCTGACCCCATCACTACTGAAGACATTGGTCACCATGACCATGTAGAAGATGGTGCAGTCCTTCCTCAGAACAGCGAACTCATCAGCATTGGTCGTCCACTGACACCAATTGCACAGGATGCTTCATGGGCGGATCGCCCACAAGAGGAAGAAGACTATGAGGCCCAGCAAACTCCAACTCCACAGGCGTCGCCTGCGTTGTGCAGGCTTTGCAAAGGTCCAAGGCCTCAAGTCTCTGCTGAAGACAATCTGGCTACATCAGCCGCGGAAGAAGAAGTCCCACAAGCTCCCACTCCCCTGTCCCACCAAGAAGCAGTTCTCAAGGAGAACGTGCTTGTGACCGACCCTCCAGCTTGTCAAGTGGAGGATGAAAATCTTGAGGCTGCCACAACCACTAATGAAGCTAATGTGGAGCCCTCCCCAACGGAAGAAGAAGACAGCGAAGCCACTGATCATGTCACTTCTGTTCCTGAGTCTGCTGCCGGTCCCCAGTTCGACTATCATGTTGGGCACAGGCCTCAGGTACAGAAGCCAATCCCAAGATTGCCAAGGTTCCCAAGTCCTGCATCAGCACCTGGATCCTTCAATATCAATGGCTTCAGGGCAGACAACACATTCTTCGATAGCTCCAGGAACCCCTACTCAAGGGAAAGGATATCATCTGATCGGTTCTGGAGCTATCCTTAGTGAAGCTATTACTCATGCATTCTTTACAACCAAGGTCGCATCTTCCCACACAAGCGCCTTGACATTGAAGCTATAGCTGGTCTGCCATGTTTGGAAGAAGCTTTGGATTGCTTCAAGGAAGTTGGACTGCTGTCGTTCGTTACTGACCAAGAGCATTGAAATGAAGAGTTGCTGCTCTAATTCTATGCCACACTTCACATCCGCGGGTACAGCAAAGATCCGAAGACTTGGGTCCTGGAGTGGATGACCGGAAACGTTCATCACGAAGCCAATGCATTTGACATCATTGAGCTCACTGGCTTGCCCACTCCTGGAGATCTCTACGAGCATGGTTGTCAGTTGCATAGTGAAGCTATTGAGAGCATCTTTCAGAGGCCTGAACCTGATATGAGTCAGATGCTCAGCATGATGAAGCCATTGCCCCAAGATGTTGCTTATCCCACGGAGTTCTTCGTTGAAGACCTTGAGTATCTGCCAAGAACCATTTATCACATCATCAGGCGAACTCTCTGGCCCATCAAAGGGCACTCTCCAAATACCAAGCTTGAAGGTGCAATGAAGACTTTGATCTTCTATATACTTCATGGAAAATGCTTCAATGCACAGGACTTCTTCATTCACCAACTTGCTGCCTCAAGCTCTGATCTGTTTGGCTTGAAGTTCTACGCCCCATGGGTAATGCGGCTAATCAAACTTCACTCTGATATCTCATATCAGCCATCTGCTCGCAATCATCGGATTTTTCTGCCTGATGTGGATATCTCTACTGAAGCCATCTATCTTGAGCCTGCCAAGGAACCTCTAAGTCTTCAGAATGCAGAGCATCAGAGTTTCTCTCAGAACATTGAAGGAGTTGAAGCAATCACTCGGGTGTATCCTTTGGCTGGCACTACACGTGCACCACACCCTGCTTCCACTGAAGCCACTAATAGTACAACTGCTCCAAGACCCAAGAAGCGCACTCGTGTTCTCAACGACCGAGAGCTTCTTGTGGCTCTTCATTAGAAACAGGATAGGCATCATGACTGGCTGAACCATCAGATGAAAAGCCTCTTGGTGGATGTCAATCGCATTCGCAATCTTGCCACCAAGAATGCTTTCGTTACCCATGAAACCTGTCGCCGCACATGGAAATGGCTCACGATGATGTGTTCTGAAGATGATCTTCAAGAGGATGGCTTCACTGAGCGATTCAAGTTTGACTCCACACCTCCTCGAAGAGATGTGCTGCGAGGAACTCCATCCCTTGAAGACTCTGAGTTCTCTTCCTCTGCTGCAACAGTGACTGCCAGAGTTATCGAGGATGAAGACGATGCTACTTCACCGCCACCTCCTTCAGCACGCTTCAACTCTGCTCCAAGCTCTTCAGCACCGCCAAACACCACCAACGACCCTGCTACTTCACCTACTCCTCATGGGAACGAGTAGATGCTCTATGTCTTCAAACCTTTTTGGTCCTCACTAACAAAAGGGGGAGAAGCATATGATGTTGATAGTCTTCAAGCAGGTTCATATGGGCGGGTGCTTTATATTTTGCTTCGTGCTTACAACTCTTGTTTTGCTACATTTGGTTCTTTGAGTTGTAACACTTAAACTCGATGGTCGTCTGCTACTTATCTGCCACCTTGTTTTGCAATGATAAATTCCGCATGTATGACGATAAATTTCGCACTTAGATCATTCTGCAGACGTCCATTTTCCATTATGCATGTCATTATCTTCATATACTTTCACATGCATAGTGGATTGTCATCATAAGTTGAAGTGGATCTCCACAAGTACAACCTGCCATGTGCATTTGCATTCCAGAAGCAAATTACTTATATGCACATCTTCAGGGGGAGCCCTTGCAACTTATGAAGACAATTCCTTATCCTTTACAATTTCACAGATTATATTCCCCGTTGAAAACTTCAACTAGTTTGTCATCAATCACCAAAAAGGGGGAGATTGTAAGTGCATCTAGTGCCACCCCTAGTTGGTTTTGGAGTATTGACGACAAACCTAGTTGAGGGACTAATGTGTTTGTGAGAATTGCAGGATAACACAGGTAGAAGTCCCTCATTGATTCGGTTTTCCTACCAGAGATGACCCCTAAAAATGTATGAAGACATTGAAGTCAAAAGTGGTATATGAAGATATTCACATTGAAGACTATGACAAGAGAAGACACCACATGAAGCCTATGGAGCTCGAAGACTTAGATCTTTCGTAGTTCTCTTTCTTTTGTATTGAGTCATAGGAACCACCGTACTGTTAAGTGGGGTCCAAGAGAACCAGTCAGAATGACTGAAGTGATGCCTAACCAAAAACCTATGTCTTCGAGTGAAGACTATGAGAGAGAATCTTGTCCAGAGTCGGACAAGTCAGCTTTGCTTGCAACCCAAGTAAAGTTGTCGTGTGAGTTTGAAATCTGACCGTTGGAACACGTGTCAGTTCCTTAGTGACCCAGGGTCATTTCGGACAAATCAGGTCGGGTTGCCAAGTGGCTATAAATAGCCCACCCCCTACAACCATAAACGGTTGGCTGCTCAGATTGAGAGTACGGCTTTTGTCGTTTGAGAGCAACCCACCTCGAAGCCTTTGAGAGAGAATTCCTTGCGAGGATAAAGCCCTAACCACCCAGAGCCAAAGAGAATTAGGCATCACTTAAGTCTTCTTGTCTATGTGATCTGAAGACTTATTACACTTGAGGACTGTGCATCCTCCAGCCGGTTAGGCGTCGCGTTCTGAGCATCCAAGAGACATTGTGGATTGCCGGTGAACGAAGTCTGTGAAGGTTTGGGAGTCTACCTTGAAGACTTACCAGAGTGATTGGGCGAGGTCTGTGTGACCTTAGCTCAAGGGGAATACGGTGAGGACTGGGTGTCCTGAGCTGCGTGTTCAGGACTAGGTGTCCGGGACTGTGTGTCCTAAGGTTTAAATACCTAGCCGCCCTAACCAAACGTACAGTTGTCACAGCAACTGGAACTGGTCCAACAAATCATTGTCTTCAACGAGTCACTGGTTTCATCTTCCCTTCCCTTTACTTACTATTACTCCTTGTGAAGTCATTGTATGTTTGCACTATCTTTTGTCTTCACTGAGTGACTGCTAGTTCTGTTTGGCTTCACAATATCTTCCTACCTGATCCTTACTACATTGCTGCTATTAGTCATTGTGCTTTCACTCTATTGAATACTTGACTATGGCTTGCCTAGTGTAGTCTACCTTCTGATGCAGGGTATTAGGTTTATTTCTATCGTTTGTCTTCATAACTCCCACGTTTTGAAGACTTTCATAAAAAT
>NC_057809.1:153315732-153322729 GCF_018294505.1 Triticum aestivum
ACACCCCAAATCTCAGCTTTGAAGATCTGCAACTTCCCATTGGCCTCAGCGTCTCCTTCAATGGCGCCATTGCTTCTGAGCTAGCTCTTGCTCAGCGCATTGTTGAACTGAAGCACAAAATCGACTATGAGAAAGCTCAGTTCAAGAAGCATGTGGCCAAGCTCAGCGTGCAAGATGTCAAAAACTTCAAGATCATGTTGCATGAGCTCAAGGAAAACTTTCTCAAGAAACGGGAAGAAGCCAAAGGATCCCATGAGCGCATGAAGAGTCTGGCTGACAAGTGCGTGCAAGCCTACAATGAGGCTGAGAAGCGCAAGGCTCTTGGTCGTCCTGGAATCGACCCAAGAATGGCTGCAAAGAAGAAGAAGCCATCGACTGATCAATCTGCTCCTTCAAGGCAGGAAGAGCCGCGCATTGTCTTCCCAAGCAGCATGACTGGCTCGAAGCCAAAGGTCAAGTCAACCGCTTCAGATCTGAAGAAGACAAGGGTTGCCGAGGCTGCAGCTAGAAAGAGGAAAAATCCTGAAGCCTCAGATGTTGCCCCCTCCAAGAAGAAGCGCAAGACCAAGAAAGATCGGGCTGCTCCCACAGAGCCCTTAATTGTTGAACCCATCTCAATGGTTCGCCCTGCCTCTGAAGAACAACGAATGATTGTTCATGAGCCTGCTTCCGCAGAGGCTCATGAAGCTGAAGACATTCCAGCAGTTGATCCCACCGCTGCTGAAGACATTGGTCATCATGATAATGTTGAAGATGATGAAGTCCTTCCTCAGATCGAACACAACCTAGTATCATCTCCTGTTCTCACGAATAGTGAACTCATCAGCATTGGTCATCCTCTGACGCCAATTGCTCAGGATGCATCATGGGCTGATCACCCACAACAGCAAGAGACCCCAAGTACTCCCCAACCACAAGCTACCCCATCTGTGCAAGAAGAAGATGATGACTTCGAGGCCCAGCCAACTCCATCTCCAAAGGCGTCGCCAGCGTTACGCAGGCTTCGCAAAGGACCAAGGCCTCAAGTCCCTTCCTCGAGCATTCCAGAAGGAGAAGAGCCCCATCAGTCTGTTGCACGTCAAGTGTTTCCAGATGCCACTCCCACTATGAATGTCTCCGAGTCTGAAGCCAAAGGTGCTGAAGACATTCCGGCTGCATCAGCCGATGACAATCTAGAAGAAGAACGTGCTCCTACTCCCCCCATCACTCAAGAAGCTGTTCCTGAAGTGAACGTGCAAGTGCCAGACCCTCTAGCTCATCAAGTGGAGGTTGAACATACTGAGGCTGCCACCACCAACACCAATGAAGCCAATGACGTAGTCATGGCTGAAGCAAATGTGGAGCCTGCACCAACCAATGTGCCAGAAGCCAATGCTCCTGAAGCCTATGATGTGCAGCCTGACGCCACTGTTGATGCCACTGCTCCTGTTCCGCCACCAAGGCCACACACTATCAAGCAAGCATTCAACTATGGCCAGCTCATCACTGTCAAATGGCCTGTTCTGACTCCTCCGCCTGCTGGTGGTCCTCAGTTTGATTACCATGTTGAGCACAGGCCTCGAGTTCAGAAGCCAATGCCAAGGCTGCCTAGATTCCCAGGTACCGCATCAGCACCTGGATCATTCATTATCAATGGCTTCAAGGCACACAACACTTTCTTTGACAGAGCCAAGAACCCCTACTCAAGGGCTAGAATTTCTTCTGATCGGTTCTGGAGTTATCAGCAGTGAAGTTATTACTCATGCATTCTGTATAATCAAGGTCGCATTTTCCCTCATATGCGTCTTGATACTGAAGCCATAACTGGTCTGCCCTGTTTGGAAGAAGCTTTGGACTGCTTCAGAGAGTCTGGCTTGCTGCAGTTCGTCACTGATAAGGAGCACTGGAATGAAGAATTACTGCTCCAATTCTATGCCACTCTGCACATTCGTGGCTACTACAAGGATACAAAGACATGGGTTCTCGAGTGGATGACAGGCAATGTTCATCATGAAGCCAAAGCCATTGATGTCATTGAGCTTACTGGCCTGCCCTCTCCAGATGATCTTTATGAACCTGGCTGTCAGCTTCACAATGATGCGATGGAAAGCATCTTCCACAAGCCTGAGCCCAATATGAGTCAGATGCTCATCATGATGAAGCCTTTGCCTCCAAATGCTGAATATCCTAAGGCGTTCTTTGTTGAAGACCTTGAGTATCTGCCCCGCACCATCTATCACATTATCAGGTGAACTCTTTGGCCTATCAAAGGACACTCTCCAAATGCCAAGCTGGAAGGCGCAATGAAGACTTTGGTTTTCCATATTCTTCATGGCAAACGCTTCAATGCACAAGATTTCTTTATCCGCCAACTTGCTGCATCAGGGTCTGACATATTTGGTCTGAAGTTCTATGCTCCCTGGATCATGCGTCTGATCAAGCTCCAATCTTCCTTCAACTATCAACCCTCTGCACGCAATCATATCATCTTTCTGCCTGAGGTTGATTTGACTGTTGAAGCCATATACCCAGAGCCTGCAAAGGAGCCTCTTAGTCTTCAGAATGCTGACCATCAAAGCTTCACCCAAAATGATGAAGGAATTCAAGCTGTTGCTCGTGTCTATCCATTGGCTGGGATTACACGCTTGCCTCACCGGGCGCAAACTGAAGCTACTGAGAGCACAATTACCCAAAGGCCTAAGAAGCGCTCTCGCGTTCTCAATGACCGAGAGCTTCTGGTTGCCCTTCATCAGAAACAAGATAAGCATCATGACTGGCTGAAGCATCAAATGCAAAGCCTCTTGGTGGACGTCAACCGCATTCGTAATCTTGCCACCAAGAATGCATTTGTCACTCACGAGACCTGCAGGCAATCATGGAAGAGTTTGACACTGCTCAGTGCTGAAGCAGATCTTCAAGACGATGGCTTCACTGAAAGATTCAAGTTTGAATCCACTCCTCCACGGAATGCTGTCCTACGTCGAACTCCATCTCTTGAAGACTCTGAATATTCTTCCTCCACTGCAACTGTGAATGCCAAAGTGATCGATGATGAAGATGATGCTACTTCACCGCCCCCTACTTCTGCAAGAATCGACACTGCACCAAGCTCATCTGCACCGCCAAACAACAACGACCACCCTGCTGCTTCACCTACTCCTCCTAGGGACGAGTAGATGCTCTATGTCTTCAAGCCTTTTTGGTCATTACTGACAAAAGGGGGAGAAGCATATGAGTTTGATAGTCTTCAAGCGGGTTCATATGGGCGGTTGCTTTATATTTTGCCTAGTGTTTACAACTCTCGTTTTTGAAACATTTGGTTCTTTGAGTTGTAACACTTAAACTTGATGGTCGTCTGCCACTTATTTGCTATTCTGTGATGCGATGATAAATTCCGCATGTGCGATGATAACTTTCGCACTTAGGTCATTTTGCAGACGTCCATTTTTCATTATGCATGTCATTATCTTCGTCATATTCTATCATGCATGATGAATTGTCGTCATTAGTTGAAGAGGATCTCCACAAGTACAACCTGCCATGTGCATTTGCATTCCAAAAGCAAATTACTTATATGCACATCTTCAGGGGGAGCCTTTTTAACTTATGAAGACAATACCCTACCCTTACAATTTCACATACTTTATCCCCATTGAAAACTTCAACCAGTTTGTCATCAATCACCAAAAAGGGGGAGATTGTAAGTGCATCTAGTGCCACCCCTAGTTGGTTTTGGAGTATTGACGACAAATTTGGTTGAGGGACTAATGTGTTTGTGAGAATTGCAGGATAACACAGGTAGTGTCCCTCATTGATTCGGTTTACATACCGGAGATGACCCCTAAAAATGTATGAAGACATTGACGACAATGGTGGTATGTGAAGATATTCATATTGAAGACTATGACATGAGAAGACATTCAGTGAAGACTATGGAGCGCGAAGACTTAGCTGTTTCGTTGTTTCCTTTTCTTCTTTGTTGAGTCATAGGAACCACCGTACTGTTAAGTGGGGTCCAAGTGAACAAAGTCAGAATGACTGAAGTGATGCTCAACCCAGATCCTATGTCTTCGAGCGAAGACAATGAGAGCAAATCTTATCCAGAGCTGGATAAGTCAGCTTTGCTTGTAGCCCAAGTAAAGTTGCCATGTGTGTTTGAAATCTGACTGTTGGAACACATGTCAGTTCCTAAGTGACCCAGGGTCATTTCGGACATATCAGGTCGGGTTGCCTAGTGGCTATAAATAGCCCACCCCCTACACCATAAATTGGTGGCTGCTCAGAGTTAGTGCACGGCTTTTGTCGTTTGGGAGCAACCCTCCTCGAAGCCTTTGAGAGAGAGAAATCCTTGCGAGGACAAAGCCCAAACACCTAGAGCCAAAGAGTGTTAGGCATCACTAAAGTCTTTCTGTCTGCGTGACCTGAAGACTTATTACACTTGAGGACTGTGAATCCTCCAGTCGGTTAGGCGTCGTGTTCTGAGCATCCAAGAGCCATTGTGGATCGCCGGTGAACGAAGTCTGTGAAGGTTCAGAAGTCTACCTTGAAGACTTACCAGAGTGATTGGGCGAGGATTGTGTGTCCTTAGCTCAAGGGGAATAAGGTGAAGACGCGGTCTTCTGAGTTGAATCTCAGCCTCCCTAACCAGACGTACAGTTGTCACAGCAACTGGAACTGGTCCAACAAATCCTGTGTCTTCAACAAGTGACTGGTTCTATCCTCTCCCTCTGTTTACTTAGAGTTTGTCTTCGTGAAGTCATTACCTGTTGCCTTACCTGTTTGACTTCATTGCTTGACTACTATTATTGTTTGGCTTCATACTATCTTCCATCCTGATCTTTACTACCTAGCTGCTATTAGTCCGTGTGATTTCACTTCACTACATATTTGAATGTGGCTTGCTTAGTGTAGTCTACCTTCCGCTGCATATCAATAGGTTCATTTCTACCGTTTGTCTTCGAAACTTCCATGTTTTGAAGACTTTCCAAAAATCGCCTATTCACCCCCCCTCTAGTCAATAACTAGCACTTTCAGGAGGGTTTGCCAAGAACTCTGGCAGTTGTGGTTCTGGCTCTCTTCTTCTTCTTATCTTGGCCACCTGCTTCCTCTTCAGATTCCATGGTGAACTTCATGGTTTCTTCAGTTGCAGCCTTCCTAGGCTTAGAAGTGGGAACTCTCCTTGCAGGTGCCTTTTTGTGCATTCCAGGTTTTGTGACTGCAGCTGACCCATACTCTTTCTTGAGCACCTTCTTCTTAGATGTGGCTTCCTCTTCTGCCACATAGTCCTCATCCTCTCATTCAGAAGTTCTCTTCTTGCTAGCTCTAGTTACAGCCGTAGGCAAGTTGCTTGGGGTGCTCCTGCTACCCTCATCAGTGCTGCTAGAGGGACTAGTGCCCTCACTCATATGAACCTGCTCCTCAGATTTGTTCTGGCTGTCACTCTGATCAGACATGTTGCAAACTTTGACTGTTGACCCTGTGAATAGGTTATAGATGAGATAGAGTGGATGAGCATCACAAAATGCGGATATTTTTGCAAAAGAATGAGTCAAAAACTTAGTTTTAGTTTTCCACAGAAAGCATTTCGGATCAACTGATTTGCAAACTCGGTGATACCGAAGCAGCTTTTGGAACCTAAACTAGTGAACTCGATTAGACCGAGTCACAGTTCGGTGGCACCGAGACTGCTAGGGTTTCACAAAGTCCTGAACTCGGTCTCACCGATTTGTAATTCTCGGTCAGACCGAGAACCACATGTGCAATGGCCGTGGCCGAATCGGTGGAACCGAGTTCCGCAACCCGGTGGGTCCGAGATGGTTTTGGCGGAAACCTAAACCTAAATTTTTGAATCGCAACTATTCTACGGATTGATTTTACTGGATAGGAGTGTTTCAATTGTAGCAAGAATCATAATGAACACAATGTGCTAGGAATCAGACGGGGATAGCACTGTGATCGAGTCCATACCCTAGTTCGGTGGTGGACTCGCTACAGCGGCAACGGCGGAGACGAAATCCGTTGACGGCGGCGGAGACCAGCGACAGCGGGCGGCTGGCGACGAGGAGGACGATCCGGAGACCCAGGAGGCAGAGTGAGCTATGCGCGGGCGAAGAAGTTTTGGAGAAATTTCCAAAATTTTACCCGTGAGTATATATAGCCCAACCCTGTCGGTGTGACCGAGTGGAACAACTCGGTGGCACCGAGATGCATAACTGTTGACAGTTATAGCAACTCGGTGTGACCGAAAAGTTCAAGTCGGTTGCACCCGAGGTGAAAACCTAGATCGACTTAGTGTAACATCCCAAATTTTCAATTTGGAATGTTATATACTAGATCATCATGCATATCATATTTTTCTTGCATTTTGGTCGATCCTAGAAATTTCACGCAACTCAAGGACCCTTGGAGAGAGTTGGAGATTTCGTTATTTTCATATTTGAGTTTTCTCAAACTTTGAAAAGAGGATCATTTGATTTATTTATTTTATCTTCAATTATTTTTCCGGTGTTAAAATATATGAGAGAGGGAATAATATGACTTTCCCAAATTTAGGAAAAATGAAGATTTAATAAATAGATCAATTTTAGTTTTGCCGGAGTTTTGTTTGCGTTTTATTTGGATAGGGAAAAATGCGCGTTTTCGAAAATTGCATTTTAGGTCCGTAGAAAAGTTCATTTTGTTCGGCTCATTTTTAGGAGTCGGGGAAAATTTACTTTAGAAATTTTGGAGCTCGTTTAGATTTTATTTTCTGTGTTTTTCTGCGCGAGGAATTATTTTTTTTTAAAAAAAAAATCTCCAGCCGGCCAGCCGGGCCAAAGGCCCAGCCAGCCGCCGCCCCCAAGTGCGCTGCGCGCCAAGCGCAGGAGCGCAGGCCGCCGCCGCCTCTTGCCTTCTAGGCCGAATCCTAGTAGGATTCTTAGCCCCCTTTCCTTTGTTTCGTATTCCTTTTTCCTCTCTTTTTCCTATCCCCTACCCCAAGTAAATCCCCCCCTCACCAATATAAATACCCCAACACCCC
>NC_057809.1:153323106-153446905 GCF_018294505.1 Triticum aestivum
ACGCCACGCCGCCGGAGCCTCTCGCCGGAGGTTGCCCCGCGTCTCTTTTCCTCGGATCGTTTTCTTCTAATCGTTCCGATTCTTTTCTTCTCTTCTGATTCGTTTTCTAGATCGGTTTTTCGTTTCTTTTTCAGTTTCTTTTCCAAAAAAAACCTAGATCGGTTTTCATTCTTCTTTCGGACCATTCGTCTCAACGAACGTGATCACCGGATTCTTCTAGGTTAACGAACGTCCGTTCGTATAACCGTTCTTCTTTTTCTTCTCGTCGGATTTATTCCGTGATCGCGATCTCAGATCCGATCTTCATTCTAGTTTATCTTCTCGCTCGTTTATCGGAATCAGGTGATTCAAGCGCCTGGAGTTTCATTTCAAAACTGCCGTTCCGTCTAATCAACTTAAACAAGTTTTTGCCTCGGTAAAATTTGACCTAGTTTCAACTTGCTAGAACTGAGTTGTTTTCTTCCGCCGTTTGTTTTCCGTCGTCTGTTCGGTTCTTTCTTTCTTTGCAACCGGAGTTCTTAAGTTGAACTTTCTGGTTCGATCTTTTGTTCGAGTTTTACCTGTGCATTAGATGAGTACTTATTGTGTGCTTGTTGTTTGTCTGCGATAGATCACCTGGATTGCGCCGCCTGTTACTTCGAAACCCTAGGACTCGCGGATCATCAGCAAGGCAAGTAACACTTTGATCATACCTTTTCTACAACCCATGTTTTATTGCATTAGATCAATCCTCTCACCTTGCATGACTAGGATCTAATTAAATTGTGGGATGGGAAGTAGATGAGGTAGTACCTATCACCTGTTTATTATGAAACCTTTGGGAGTTACTTCTACGTTTGCTTATTATGCCATGCTATGCTAGTAGACGTGGATTGGGTGAGTGATTTCCATGACAGATGTGAGTTGATAATTTTAATGGTTTATCTAAGGTGGCAACTTAAACACACATCTGGGTGGATTGAGGCACCTGATGTCTATCAGGACTTGCCTGTTTTTTTTTCGGACCGCCACCCAGGCTCAAAGGGATCATAAGATCTTTCATGCTAGAAACTTCCGTGTGCAGCCACAAGCCATTATGGGCTCTGGCATAGTGGACTAAGTTGTGCGAACTCTTACAGTGGTGGACTAGCAGATGTAGGGGATGTAGGTGTACCGGTCTACCCGATCGTAAGGTGCTAGCGCTTCTGAAAGGCTATGTCTGGGTCATCCGTCTTCTCAAACACCATGTAGTGCGAGAAACCAAATGGAGGTGATCGAGTCTTGTGGGGAAAAGTGCGCAAACCTCTGCAGAGTGTATAAACTAATCATGATTAGCCGTGTCCCCGGTTATGGACAACTTGAGTATCTAGTACTTGAATATCATGTGAATCTCAACATGTTACTTCTAATTAATGTTGTTGGGTTTTAATTATTTTTAATTGGGATTGAGAATGCTGTCAACCATTCTCGATGTTTAACAACCACCATGATAGTTAAATAAATTTATTCCTTTGCAGTAGGGAAAAACTGGCTTTACGCAAATACAGTAACCATAGAGCTTTCCACCAGCCATATATGCATATAGTATAGCTGTTTCATTCCATTACTCTCTATGTGTTACTTTGCCAGCATATTCCATGTGCTGACCCGTTTTCGGGCTGCAACTTTCATGTTGCAGACTTTTCAGACGACGAGTAAGGTGTTTTAGTCGTGGTTCTATACTCAGTGATGCCGTTGGAGTTGATGGACCCATTTATCTTCTAAGTCTTCCGATGTTATCGACACTAGATGGCCTTAAGCCATGTTTATTGTAATAAGTTCTCTTTTGAGACAACGATGTAATAAGTGTGTGATTGCCACTCTGCTATAAATCCTTCGATGTACTGTGTGGTGTCAGCATTACTGATCCAGGGATGACACCTGAGCACAGAGCGCTTGATCCATTCGGATCGGGTCGCGACACTTAGTGATCTCGATATGACCGAAATGGAGGAATCGGTCAGACCGAAAAGCACAAAGAAGTTTTGGAAGTTTAAGTCTATGACAAATCGGGGACTCCGAGTGCTCCTCACATAGAGTGGTTTGAATCTGACTTGATCAAATTTTGTGATGTAGCATGAATAGATTTTGAGATGAGAAAAGCATAGATAGCTAGAGAGGGTTCTTAGGCATTCTTGTCCATCCACTTGGCAAATGAAAAGAAAACCAATCAATCAAAACAACAAGTGGATGTCCTCGAATGAGTAAAATATGCAATCAACATGCTCACACAATAAAATGGCAATTTAAATATGTGGCAAAGCATGCACAACAATTTCTAGCATCTATCAAGCAATTGGCGATGACTAGGTCATCTATATATGAGTATATTGACTTAGGAGTCAAATGAGAACATTTGATCATAGGTCATACTCATCATTTAAGCACAAGTGGGGTTACCACTTTTACATAAAGCATTGTTGTGTTCACATCATTAGAGTAGCTTTAGCTCAAGTCTTAGAGTAAAGCTCCCCCTTCATGTGATATCCCCCCTAAGAGGGATGAACTAACCTTGGGTTTTGTCGATGATGACTTCATGTAGACGTTGAAGATGTGGATGCTCAATGTTGATGTAGATCAATTGGAGCTATGCATTGGAGTGAGTTGCACTTTCAATACCTACATGGGTTAGTCCCACAACGAACAAACAAGGATATCCATAGACATAGAGTGATGCACACACAAGATGATGTCTATGAAAGCTTTTAGGTTACCTTGTCCCTTGACTTACCAACAAGAGGGTTTGTGACTCCTTGAACTAGTGCAAGATGTGGAAGTTGATTGCACTTGTTCTTGCCAAAATGATAAGAGTGAAGTATGTTGGCGGAGTCACCCTCAAGAACTCTCTAGTTCTTCTTCTTTTGGATCCACACCATCTTCATGGGAATCCTCTGAGTTGTAGTTGTACTTGATGAAGTGGAACTTGAAGTAGTCTTGGGAATCCACTTGACTAAGGTCTTAGGAGCTTCTTCAAATGCATCAATTTCCTCTTGAAGCTTGTCCTTGCCTTTTTTCTTGTAGTCTTGTGGTGGAAGATCATCTTGAGCTTGTGTCCCTTTGAAAGAAGTGGGATCATACTTCTCTTGTTGAGGAACAAACTTTGTCTTGGGGTATTGATCTTCTTCCCACTCAACTCCATTGGCATTGAACTTTCGTTCAAAACCAACACCTTGATTTTTCCGGTGCCTTCCTTGCTTGCGTACAATTTCCTCGAATTGCTTACTTCCAGTAAGGCTCTTGTAGACTCCTTTCTCTATAATTCCCTTCAATAGGCTATTTTCTTGCTCAAGTGTAACTTGGCTAAGAGAATCATTATTGGAATCAAGAGAACTACTAGAAGCAACAATATTTGATTTAACATGATCATTGTTACTACTAGAGGAAGAATCTTTCTTGTTCTTGTTACTAGACTTGACTTGAGGCATGTAAGTGGATAAGAGTAAACGCTTGGCAATGTAAGAAGAACTTTTCTTACGAAGATCATCATTGATTGCTTTTAAGAACTCATGCTCTTGCTCAAGGTTGAGCTTTTCAAAGCGTAATTTCTCATGTGTTCTTAAAAGTTCTCGATGATCTCCTAAGATAGTTTCATGAGCTAACTTAAGAGTGTTTAGTTCTTTAGTTAGAGACTCAATCTTCTCCTTATCATTGTTATTCGTTTTATCTTGATTAGCATGATTAATTGACATTCCATCATAGTATTCATCACTAGAGTTGTCAACAAGTAAATCATCATCACCTAACAAGTCATCTTCATCACTATTGAAATCAACATACTCGGGATGTGATACCTTTGGGCCTTTAGCCATGAAGCATGTTCCAACTCCTTCATTTGGTGAGTCAAATATGTTGTAGGAGTTGGTTGACACAAGTGCTAGACCGGCAACACCATCATCTTGAGTATATTCGGAATCAGAGTGATAGCTTCTCTCGGAGTGGTTGTCGGAGTCGGAGCCGGATACCCATTCACCAACATGAGCTTGATGTCTTTGTTTTGTGTAGCTCCTTGATGACTTGTCCTTTCTTTCCGAATCCTTGCTTCTCCGTGAGTGTCTTCGTTCATAACGATCATCTCTACTCCTTCTTTCTCTAGATGGTGATTCTTCTCTTCTACTTCTTCTCTTGGGAGACTCTTCTCTTCTCTTGTAGGGAGCCGTACACTCATTGGAATAGTGTTCGGGTCTTCCACAATTGTAGCAGTTTCGCTCTCGACTAGAAGATCTTTTGTCATTGTAGGACCTTGACTTGGAGCTTCTATCTTTGCTTCTACTCTTGTAGAACTTGTTGAAGTTCTTCACCATTAAGCTCAATTCTTCATTGAAGGTTTGCTTCTCACTTGATGATGTGGGGGCTTCACATGAGGCTTTGTAATCACCACTTGATTTGTTGTGAAGTTCCTCTTTATCCTTGAGTGACATCTCATGAGCAACAATTCTTCCAATGACTTCCGTTGGCTTGAGATCTTTGTAATTGGGCATCATTTGGATCAATGTGCACACGGTATCATATTTTCCATCCAAGGCTCTTAGGATCTTCTTGATGATGAATCTATCGGTCATCTCTTCACTCCCTAAGCCGGCAATCTCATTTGTGATAAGAGCAAGCCTAGAGTACATTTCAGCGACACCTTCACCATCCTTCATTTTGAACTTGTCAAGTTGACTTTGAAGCACATCCAATTTGGATTCCTTGACGGAGTCGGTACCTTCGTGCATATCAATCAAAGTATCCCAAATTTCCTTTGCATTCTCAAGACGGCTGATTTTGTTGAATTCTTCGGGGCACAATCCGTTGAAGACAATATCACAAGCTTGAGCGTTGTATTGCAGCATCTTCAACTCTTCCGCGGTAGCTTCACGGTTTGGTTCTTTTCCATCAAAGAAGTCACCTTGCAAACCAACACACACAATAGCCCAAACGGCGGGGTTATGTCCAAGAATATGCATTTTCATCTTATGCTTCCAACTAGCAAAATTAGTACCATCAAAGTAAGGACCTCTACGGTGATAATTTCCCTCACTAGACGCCATACTCTCCTAGGTTGTGAAACCAAGGCTATGACCACCAAAAGCTATGGAAATCAAAGCAAATGGAGACGAAATCTCTGATACCACTTGTAGGATCGGAAGTATGTCTAGAGGGGGTGATTAGACTACTTGACCAAATAAAAATCTAGCCTTTTCCCAATTTTAGTTCTTGGCAGATTTTAGCTATCTTAGCACAAGTCAAGCAATCTCCACACAATTCAAGCAAGCATGCAAAAGAGTATATGAGCAGCGGAAAGTAAAGCATGCAACTTGCAAGAATGTAAAGGGAAGGGTTTGGAGGATTCAAACACAATTGGAGACACGAATGTTTTTGGCGTGGTTCTGATAGGTGGTGCTATCGTACATCCACGTTGATGGAGACTTCAACCCATGGAGGGTAACGGTTGCGTGAGTCCACGGAGGGCTCCACCCATGAAGGGTCCACGAAGAAGCAACCTTGTCTATTCCATCACGGCCGTCGCCCATGAGGGACTTGCCTCACTAGCGGTAGATCTTCATGAAGTAGGTGATCTCCTTGCCCTTACAAACTCCTTGGTTCAACTCCACAATCTTGTCGGAGGCTCCCAAGTGACACCTAACCAATCTAGCAGACACCACTCTCCAAGAAGTAACAAACGGTGTGTTGTTGATGAACTCCTTGCTCTTGTGCTTCAAATGATAGTCTCCCCAACACTCAACTCTCTCTCACAGGATTTGGATTTGGTGGAAAGAAGATTTGAGTGGAAAGCAACTTGGGGAAGGCTAGATATCAAGATTCATATGGTAGGAATGGAATATCTTGAGCTCAACACAAGTGTAGGTGGTTCTTTCTCAGAAAAATAGGTATTGGAAGTGTAGGCATGTTCTGATGGCTCTCTCCATGAATGAAGAGTGGGTGGAGGGGTATATATAGCCTCCACACAAAATCTAACCATTACACACAATCTGCAAAACTCGGTGGGACCGAATCGTTAAACTCGGTCGGACCGATTCAGCAAACCTGGTGACCGTTAGGATTTTCGGTGGGACTGAGATGCAACACGGTAGGACCGATATGGTTAGGGTTTGGGCATAACTTAATCTCGGTGTGACCGATTACACAAACTCGGTGGGACCGATTTTGGTAATAAGCTAACCAGAGAGTTGGTCAGGTAAACTCGGTGGGACCGATTCGCTCTTCTCGGTGAGACCGAAATGTTACGAAAGGGAAACAGTGAGTTCACATTGCAATCTTGGTGGGACCGATCGCTCACTTCGGTTAGACCGAAATGTTATGAAGGGAAACAGAGAAATTGCAATCCCATCTCGGTGAGACCGAGATCCCTATCGGTGAAACCGAATTGCTAGGGTTTGTGGCAGTGGCTATGACAAATGAAACTCAGTGGCACCGGATGGAAAGAATCGGTGGGGCCGAGTTTGACTTTTGGTTTAGGTCAAATGTGGATGTGGGAAGATAGTTGAGGGTTTTGGAGCATATCACTAAGCACATGAAGCAAGAGGCTCATTAAGCAACACCTCATCCCTCCTTAATAGTATTGGCTTTTCCTATAGACTCAATGTGATCTTGGATCACTAAAATAGAAAATGTAGAGTCTTGATCTTGAAGTTTGAGCTAATCCTTTGTCCCTATAATTTTGAGGGATCCACTTTCCTCATCCATGCCATGCCATCCATTGAGCTTTTCCTGAAATATTCATCTTGGAATAATGTTAGCTCAATGAGCTATATGTTGTTAGGTATTACCAAAACCACCCAGGGATAGTTGCACTTTCAGTAGCATAATCATCATTGGTGGAATATGAAGCAGCTTTGCGGAACTATCCATCCAATGGTCGAATGCCCCCATCAATGACAGCAGTGGCCTTGCCCTTTTCATCAGCTGAGGAAAATGTCTGTTTGAGGACTTCAATCGGGGGCAAGAAGCTGCCTTGGTTGAGTGTATCAGCTTTGTAGTTGAGTGAAGACCTTGTTCTGAGGAATCTCATAATCCAGGGAGCGTAAGGCTTCAACTCAAATGGGGACATTATGACATTTGCCAGAGTCCTCATGAAGAAATCATGATAATTCATGGGAATACCGTGCAAGATATTGAACAGCAGATTCTTCATGATGCCAACGACTTCTTCATCATTTGAGTCGTGGCCCTTGATTGGACTCAATGTCTTCGTCAGAATGCGATAGACTATCCTCGGCACATATTGTAATTCCTTCACGAGGAATTTGGTCCTTGAAGCTTGTCTAGGCTTCAATGGCTTCATCAGCACTTGCATAAAATGATCTGACAGCTCAGTTTCAGAATAGATCAGACGCGCACCTTCTGGGGGAGGACTGACAGGCATGTCACGAAGCAATTCAGTTGCCGGTGCCTTGTAGTGAGTGTTCTCTGGCATCCAGTCCAACACCCATGAATTCACATCTTCAGCATTGCCTGTGATGTGCAGCGTCACGTAGAATTGAAGAATGAGTTCTTCATTCCAATCACATATGTCAGTGCAGAAATTGAGCAGGCCAGCATCATGAATGGCAGAGAGGACCGCCGTAAAGCAAGGCAGTGATACCATATCCAAGTGAGGAATATGCTCATGACCGAAGACTTTGTCTTTGTTGAACATCACTGAAGAATAGAAATTAGCTTGGCTGGCAGTACAGAATCGCTTCCTCCTCAGAGGAGCAGAATCATATGGATTATATTCGGTGAAGAATACATGCTCATTGAACAAGGCATCAGCCTTGAACTTTGGAGTCTTGGAGAATGGATTCTTCAGCTATGGCTAAGGAGTGTCAGTAATCTGAAGAATAACTTCAGGGACTTCAATTTCAGGAGCCGCAGGCTGAGGAATATCTTCTGCTTCAGTAGCAGCCTGGGCCTCCATTTCTTCAGCAACATTTTCATCAGCACTAGTGCCTGGAATCTCTTCAGTAATGGAAGGGGTGGCATGAATTTTTTCAGATCCCATTTGAACTTCAGTTGGAGTTGGGGACTGAGGAATTTGTTGGATTGGTGTGAACAGAGGAGTATTGGGGTGCTGACTCTCCCAAAAATCATCATTCATCATGGGAGTGGTGCAGCCAATGTCCACATCCTCATCCACTTCCATTTCTTCAACGCCGGCCTCTTCGTCAGTAAACTGATGCGTTGGCGATGATACCGGAGGGGTTGAAGTGAATGCATCAACTTAAATTTCTTCGTCCATCTGCTCTGTGGAAGCAGCAGAGGGATCTTCTTATGCAGATTCATCAGGAATCTGATATTCTTCGCCATGAGGAACAAGTTCCTTAGATGGCATGCTTGCGAGAGGAACAACATCAATGGGATTCTCTAGTGAACTTGTCAAAATCTTTGCCTTCTTGGGGACTGAAGATTCTGAGGCAGCCGATGCCTTCCTCTTTTTCAAAGCAGCATGCTCCGCAGCTTTGGTTTTCTTCACTTCCAGAGCAGAAGGAAGAATTGGACTTGGTGTTGGTGCGGGAGGAGCAGTGGCAGTGGGATCAATTTCTTCAGAGACAACTGATGCAATTGGCCTGTCTTGAGCAGTTTCTTCAGGCGCAGCGACAGAGTCTTCAGCTAGCCTGGTTATTTCTTCAAGCGCAACACTAGTGGTTGCCCTGGCAGTTTCTTCAAAGGCTGGAATTTCTTCAGCAGCCCTGGTGCTTGCAGTTTCATCAGTAGCAGCCTGATGTTCATCAGCGATGCTGGCAATTCCTTCAGTGGCTTGAGCAGATGCTTCAGCCGGAGTGACTTCAGTGCGCACAGGAGTAGCAGCACTTGAAGTGAATTTCTTTGTCAGCTTGACGAATCGGACCTTGGCGCCCTTCCAATCAGCCTTGTAGGCTTCAAATTCTTCGCTGAGCTTCTTGATTTCAGCTTGCAATGCAAGGGGATGCTCAGGCGAAAGATTGAGGACATTGTCCTTTAGGTAGCGCCGCTTCTTGTACTGTGTTTTCTTCAATGACCTGGCTTGGTCATACTTCCATTTTTCTTCAGCAATGAATGTCGTCACAACGTGACTTTGTCCAGGAGTGAGGCCCAAATCTGGCATTGGAGCATTGGGATCCTTGTGCCAAAGATCAAGGAAATCAAGGATCTTCTTTGGATCCAAAAGTAGGGGCACAACACTTCCTTTGGCTCTAGCAGCCCGCTGTTGTCTGTCCTTGATGATATCGGCAAGTTCATCATCATCAGCCTCGTCATCAGATGGAATTTGAAAGACCACCTGCTTCTTGTGAGGACTTGGTCGAGTGCCTCGTCCAGTAGTGGCTTTGGTCTTCAGTAGAGCGGGACCGGTAGTTGAAGGGTGAGCAGAAGAAATCGTTGAAGCTCCTGAGGCAATAGATATGCATGTGGTCCTTTGGCACGTGGTGAGATGCACGGGTGCTGAGGACTTTGCTGGAGGAAGTGAGGGTTTTGAAACCCGAGAAATTGGTGCAGTTTGAGGAATTGGGGCAGCTTGAGGAATTTGCCTTGGTGGCACTGAGGAAATTGGTCGTGAGGGCATTGCAGAAGAACTTGGCCGTGAGGGAACTGTTGAGAAAAGTGGTTTCTTGGCTGGCTTCTTAGGCATAGCCTTCTTACTTGAAGAAGCCTCAGCAGCGGCAGCGGCAGGAGCAGAATCTTCATTGAATTTCTTCACTGCTTCTTTGGCCTGCATGGCCAACTTTGCTTGCCGCCTGGCCCATTCATTAGCATAATCCTCACCACGTTTAAGGCTTGTTGGATCAGCTAGCTGGCCAGGTGCCAGAGGAGGTCTTGAGCACAGAGGGTTAAGAACGAATTTCTTCATGTATTTGGGAGTAACATATCTGTACTCCCTCCACTCTCTAGCCCATCTCCTTTTGATCCTCTGAATGTGCACTTTGCGCTCAGTCTTCGTTTCCTTGCCATGTTTTGCCTCATCAGGCGTGTAGTACCCTGCATAGATATCTGCAGGGATCTCAAAGGCAGTGTTTACTTCAAGCTTCTTTCCTCCTTTCTGAGGAAGTTTACCATCAGCCATTTTCTTCAGCTGAGGAATTTGCACAATTGAGTTCTCTGAAGATGTATGCAGCTTTTCTTTGAGGAATGCTGCAAATGAGTTAAGTTGATGAGAACCTAGTGATTCAGCAGCTGTCATGAGTACGTGAGAACAGAGTATAGGTGCAAAGAATTTGGAGAGGCCATATGCGTTCTTAGAAGGTTTTGTAAAATTTGATGAAGTTCGAGGAAATTGACCCGATGTGCCTTGAAGAATTTCACTAAGCATTCTATGTCTTAGGTTCCAAAGTTGTGCGGATCGTGAGATTCACACAATTGAGGAATCATGAAGAAAAATGTCACTTAGAGAAACAGATCAAGAACTGAAGATTTGTGCTAGGTGTTTAGAGTGTGGAGGTTGAAGAATAAACACCTTTTGAAGATTTGATGAAAATCATCAGTAGAATAAATGCGGTAAAAGTAACTTCTAATTACCCTTGATGAAGAACACGACGAACTGGAAGTGTAGATTTGGAAGTTCGTCGGCTCGGATCTTCCACACCCTAACTTGGCGGAGGAAGACGTCTACGGCGGCGGCGGAGGGAAGATTTCCGTGGTCGGCGTGAGTATGACGGCAACGAGGTCAAGGCAGTGAAGCTCCTCCTCACCGGCGACGACGGAGGTAGCGGCGGCGCTAGGTTTTGAGAAGCTCGAGCGAGGGAGTGAGTTCGAGCGGAGTAAAAGTGAAATGAGGAAGGGGAGGGGGTATTTATAGCAGAGATGAATAACTGTTCGCCCAAAGAATTTGGACGAACGTGCCCGTGACCCTTCTCATTCGCGCGACATGTGTCACCCACGTACTGAGAAGTAGAGATCGTGTGAGATCGTGGGTGAATAGATAATTATACCATGGAATGCGTAACGGTTTGAGCAGCAAAATCTGAAAATTTAGATAAGAATATTTTTAAAGTGTCGTTCGCAATTTCTTCAGCTGACAAGGACACAGTGAAGAATTTGAACGAGTTTCAAATAGAACGCACATGAAGAATTTTTGAACAGGCTGGGTTGAGTTTAGCATAGAGGGGGAAGGGTCCGATCACATTCACTTAGCAGAAAATTCAACTTGAAGAATTAGCAATAAGTGAATGTTGTAGAGGACATAAACTCATATATATATAGTCAAATGAAGAACAACGACGGAAAGAGTGAAGAAAATGCAAAGTTTAAGAATTTGAAAAACTGAGGAATTTCAAAAATGAAGAGAACTCAAATTGAATATTTTCAACTTTGGTTGGTGGCGTAACCCACCGTAAAAGAAAGCTGATTTCAGACACCGCGTACAATTCTTGTAGGGTTCTGAGAATCAATTTCTTCATTAATTTCTTCACACTTAGAGGGTTAGTGTTCATTGATTGAAGAAAAATGTTACTTCGTGTGTTGCACATCTAAGTCATCAAGTCAGCATAAGTGTTAGGATGAGGTCCTTTTCAAAGAACATTCGAAGATTCTAAGATATTTAGCTCACACCGCAACTTGTTAAATCTCTTCTCATCCAAGGGCTTAATGAAGATATCGGCCAGCTGGTCTTCAGTATTTGCATAGTCGATGGAGATATCGCCCTTCAACACATCGTCACGAAGAAAATGATGACGAATCTGGATGTGCTTTGTCTTCGAGTGCTAAACTGGGTTGTGAACAATCTTGATAGCACTCTCATTGTCACAGTAGAGAGGCACATTCTTCACGTTGATGCCATAGTCCTTGAGTGTTTGCTTCATCCATAGTAATTGAGCACAGCAAGATCCAGCAGCAATGTACTCAGCTTCTGGAGTGGAGAGTGATACGCAGTTCTGCTTCTTCGAGGACCAACATACCAAGGATCGTCCGAGGAAATGACATGTGCCTAACATTGACTTGCGGTCCACCCGATCACCAGCATAGTCAGAGTCTGAATATCCAATGAGATCAAAGGAAGAGCCCTTGGGATACCATAATACAAGTGTTGGTGTGTGAGCTAGATATCGAAGAATATGCTTCCCAGCCTTATGGTGTGATTCCTTCGGTGTAGCTTCAAATCGGGCACACATGCAAACACTAAGCATAATATCCGGCCTAGATGCACATAGGTACAATAAAGAGCCAATCATGGAGCGGTATACCTTTTGATCGAAGTCTTTACCATTTTCATCAGTGCATAGATGGCCATTTGTGGGCATAGGAATTTTGACGCGTTTGCAATCTTGGATGCCGAATTTCCTCAACACATCCTTGAGGTATTTCTCCTGAGATATGAATATGCCATTGTATTGTTGACGAATCTAAAGACCTAAGAAGAATTTCAATTCTCCCATCATAGACATTTGAAATTCTTCACTCATCATATAGGCAAATTCATCACTGTAACGTTGGTTAGTACAGCCAAAGATAATATCATCAACATATATTTTGCACATGAATAATTCATCATCATATGATTTGGTGAAAAGAGTTGGGTCAAGTGAACCGGGTTTGAAGCCTTTCTTCATGAGGAATTCCTTCAGTGTATCATACCACGCCCGAGGTGCTTGCTTGAGGCCATAGAGGGCCTTGTTGAGTCTGTAGACGTGATCTGGAAATTTTGGATCCTCAAAACCTGGTGGTTGAGCAACATATACTTCTTCCTCAAGCTTACCATTGAGGAATGCACTTTTCACATCCATTTGTTGTAATATGATATTATGATGGTTAGCATAAGCAAGCAATATGCGAATAGCCTCAAGTCTAGCAACAGGTGCAAAAGTTTCATCGAAATCAATTCCTTCAACCTGTGTGTAGCCTTGAGCTACAAGACGAGCCTTATTCCTCACCACAAGGCCATTTTCATATTGTTTGTTGCGTTAGATCCATTTGGTACCGGTGATGTTGTGTTTGCGTGGGTCTGGTCGCTTGACAAGCTCCCGCACATTATTGAGCTCGAATTGATGCAATTCATCTTGCATAGCTTGAATCCACTCGGATTCCATGAATGCTTCATCTACTTTAGTGGGATTTGTGATAGAGACAAATGCAAAATGCCCACAAAATTTAGATAAATGTGAAGCTTTTGAGCGCGTGAGAGGACCTGGTGCACGAATGTCATCGATGATCTTCTCGACTTGCACTTCATTTGCAATGCAAGGATGTGCGGGTTGATGACTTTGCTTAGGCCTAGCAGTTTCTTCAGGACTAGTTTCTTCAGCAGCACCAGCATGATTTTCTTCACGGTCGGGAATGACTTCTTCAGAAATTTCTTCGGTAGGGATGACATCCTCAGTAGCTTTGAACTTGATGGATTCCTCAGGTGACATTTCATCTAGCACGGGAGGTAGGTGCTCTCTTTGCAAGACATTAGTTTCATCGAACCACACATCTATAGTTTCAACAACCTTGTGATGGTTGATGTTGAAGACTATGTAGGTGTGTGAGTCCTTTCCGTAACCAACCATAAAACCCTCTGTGCTTTCGGTGCAAATTTAGAGTGATGGTGAGGATCTCTAACCCATCATTTAGCATCGAAGACTTTGAAATAACTTACATTGGGTTTCTTGTCAGTGAGGAGTTCATATGAGGTCTTTTTGAAGAATTTGTGAAGATATACCCTGTTGATGATGTGGCACGCAGTATCAATTGCTTCAGGCCAGAAGCGCTCAGCTGTCTTGTATTCGTCAAGCATAGTGCGAGCCATCTCAACAAGAGTCCTTTTCTTGCGCTCCACGACGCCATTATGTTGAGGAGTATAAGGAGCAGACAATTCGTGAGTAATACCAAGCATATCGGGATATTCATCGAGGCCAGTGTTCTTGAACCCGGTTCCATTATCACTCCTGATATGCTTGATCTTCACAAGAAGTTAGTGGAAGCCCTTGAGGAAAATCGTCTGAAGACTTCCTGCACTTCATTTTTGTAAGTGATGATATGCACCCATGTGTAACGAGAATAGTCATCAACTATGACAAAGCCATATAATGATGCAAAACTAGTGAACATGGCATAATGAGTAGGGACAAATAGATCCATATGAAGTAATTCAAAGGGACGAGAAGTGGTCATGATAGTCTTCGCGGGATGCTTGGCTCTGGTGATCTTTCCAGCCTCACAAGCCCCACAAAGATGATCTTTGAGGAATTGACACCCTCTATGCCAATGATGTGCTTCTTCTTCGCAAGTGTATGCAAGTTCCTCATCCCAGCATGACCAAGTCGTTGATGCCATAACGAGCATTCTGAAGCTTTTGCGAGTAGGCATATGGCTGGCTGTGGTCCTACAGAGAAATCAACAATATACAAGTCTCCTTTCCTAAAGCCTTCGAAGACTTTGGAGTTGTCAGATTCCATTAGCACAAGGCAACGGAATTTGCCGAAAACAACAACCATATCAAGATCACAAAGCATTGAGACTGACATAAGATTGAATCCTAAGGACTCAACAAGCATGGCTTTGTCCATGTGTTTATCCTTTGAGATTGCAACCTTACCTAGACCCAATACCTTGCTTTTGCATTTGTCAGTGTAAGTGATATGCTTCAGATGAGATGGTGACCAATCAGTGTCCATCAGCAAGCTTCTGTCACCAGTCATGTGATTTGTACATCCATTGTTGAGGACCCACTCAGTAGCTTTGGGTTGTTTGTCCTGCAGATGAATTAATGCAACTTACAAACCCATATACTTCATCAGTGAAGAATGTGATATCAATTTCATCAATCAGTAGCAAATATAGCAATATGAGGATGTGAGAAATGAATGATTCATTTCTTCATGTTTAGCTTGCGTCCTTTCAAGCACATTCAGGTCTCCAGCAAATTCTTCAGACGATTTAGTTCGTCTGGAGACCTGACCCTGCATAAGAGATTAGTTCTTTTTCTTCACCACCCACATCTGGAGGGGTAGCAAAGAGTTCATCATTCTACGAGCTCTATAAGAAAATGATGGCATAGAAGCCAGCGCATTTCGTTTCATAGAAGAGTGGTTAGGATAAGCATATGAATAAGCAGAGAAATTCTTCGTGGACTTATGAACATAATGGTTTGAAGAATAATGCACATATTCATGGCCCTTACACTTTCCCTGCGAAACAGAAGAGTTAGCACGATGATGTTCATATGAGGATTTTGATCCATGTGAGGAATTTGATCCACTTGAAGAATTTGGTCCATATGAGGACTTGGATCCATATGAAGAATTTGGTCAGTATGAAGAATTTGATCTGGGGTTCCTATTCTTCATGGGTGGTGTCATGATGACATTCACCTGAAGATTTTCAAGGCAACTTTTAGGAACCCAGATTTTCTTCATAGGGGGGTCGTTCCTGCAGTTAGTACCAGCATATCGAGCAAATACTTCATCGTTCTGATTCTTGAACAGTTTATAGTTGGAGTCAAATGACTCATCAGAGGAATATGAAGAATCAGAAGTAAAGCCAGATAAATTGCATGGGTCTACAGGAGTTCCTTTCGCAACAACCCATGAGGTTTTGGGGTACTGCTCCGGTTTCCAGTAGGTTCCATCAGCATTGAGTTTTCTCTCAAAGGAAATACCCTCTTTCCTAGGGTTCCTATTCAAGATCCGCTTTTTGAGCACATCACAAAGAGTCTGATGCCCTTTGAGGCTTTTGTAAATGCCTGGTCACATACAATTCCTTCAGCCCTGCATTATCGTCAGTGATACATGTGGTATCCTCAGATGAGGAATTTGTAACCACAGAGACAGTTGAAGAATTTGCAGTAGGAGAAGCATTTGAACCTTCAGGTGATGAATTAGCAGATTCATGCTCAATGCATTTAAGACATGGTGGAATAAATTCTTCCTGAGCGGAACCGATCTGTTGAGCAAGCAATGAATCCTTTTCCTTCTAAAGATCTTCATAACTCTCTTTTAACATCTCAAGATCTTGCTTTCTCTGAAGAAATTCATAAGAAAGCGTCTCATGATCAGTTAAGAGAGTGTTATGATGATTTTGAAGGTTGTCAAACTTTGACTAAAGTTTTCGAAGACTATCAGTCAAAGCCTTATTTTGATCCAATTGCTCACCCAACATATCATCGCTTTCATCTAGCATGTTTTGAACTTTTTCAAGAGCTCTTTGTTGTTTCGTGGCAAGGGAAGCAAGTTTGACATAGCTGGGGACAAATTCATCATCACTAGATTCGGAAAGGTAGCATTCAGTTACCTTGGTACCCTTTGCCATAAGGCATGATGAAGAGGATGATGATTCAGGTGCGAAAGTCATCTCCATGAGTGATTCCTTGAAATCCTCAAACCAAGGATCATGACGAGTACGAGGACCTTCGTAGACCTTAGAGAGCCGGTCCCAGATTAGCTTTGCATGATTGAGATGCATGACGTTCATGAACTAATTTTGGGACAAACAGGAGCAAATGACATCCTTCGCTGTGAGGTTGAGTAGAGTGTACTTGCGAATGTCATTAGCCTCCGCCATCTTGCATACATCGGTAAGACCAATCTCAGTGACGGTCCACAGCTTGCTATTCATAGCCATGAGTCGCTTCTTCATCATGGCCTTCCACTTGGGATCCTCATGACTGTCAAAGATGGGGCAGGACACGCTCCTCTTTCCTGTAATCGACATAACCAAAACTCCAGGCGGTTAAACCAAAATCACATAGAACAAGGGAGTACCTTGCTCTGATACCAATTGAAAGTGCGTTGCGTCGACTAGAGGGGGGTGAATAGAAAAAATTTATGAATTCTTCACTGGGAATTTCAGGGTGAGGAAATTCCTAAGCGAAGAACTACTTGCAGCGGAATAAGTACTCAGGTATAAGCAAAACAGAGTAACAGCATAGTCATCATGATGAAATGAAAGACAAACACAGAGTAGAGAAAGCGTAAAC
Source organism: Triticum aestivum (assembly GCF_018294505.1). Classification (NCBI taxonomy): domain Eukaryota; kingdom Viridiplantae; phylum Streptophyta; class Magnoliopsida; order Poales; family Poaceae; genus Triticum; species Triticum aestivum. The sequence continues at coordinate 153,339,974 of NC_057809.1, forward strand.
ACAGGATAAGCAGGATGAAGACAAACAGACTGAAGAAATAGGATTGAGAAAATAGAGAAAGTCTTCAGTCAATGTCTTCAAACAGTAATGATCAGGTACATCAACACATAATGAGGAAATGAAAGGGTTGAGGAAATAGAACCAGTTGGCTTGGTGAAGACAATGATTTGGTAAACCAGTTCCAACTGCTGTGACAGTTGTACGTCTGGTTGGAGCGGCTGAGTATTTAAACTCGGGGACACACAGTCCTCATCGTATTCTCCTTGAGCTAAGATCACACAGACCTCGCCCAATAGTAGTGGTAAGTCTTCACAGGTGACTTCCAAACCTTCACAGACTTGGTCACTCGGCAATCCACAATTCCTCTTGGATGCTCAGACCATGATTCCTAACCGTCTAGAGGATACACAGTCCTCAAAGGTAATAAGCATCGGTTCCACAAAGGAACAATTTCTTCAGTGATGCTCAATCACTTTGTGGTTTGTAGGTTTGGGTTTTCCTCACTTGATGATTTTCGCTCAAAGTCCTCGGAGGATGGGATGCTCTCAAATGACAAGTGTCAGTTTCACTCGGAGCAGCCAACTAGCTAGTGGTTGTAGGGGGCGGCTATTTATAGCCTAGGGAGCAGCCCGACATGATAAGACATAAATGCCCTTGGCAGATATGACCGTTAGGTGGTAGGATATTTTGGAATGGCTAGTGCGCGGCTCAGCGACGGTCGGATATTTTAAGGTTCGAATTCCTCAGGGCTATCATGATCCTCACTGTGTAGGCAATCCACACTGACGAATTCCTAACTCCTCAGTCATAACAATTTCCTCAAAGACCAGAAGATCTTCGTCTCTGTCACTGAAGAAATTGACTAAACTGATATGAGATTTCCAATGGCTTCACTCAAAGGATTGGGTAGGTGTAGGATTTTGAGATGAGCATCACTTGGAAATCTGTTTCCTTAGTATTACCTCGACCCCCTTTAACAGTACGGTGTTTCCTATGACTCAAGAAGAAGAAAACAAAACTACGAAAACAAAAGTCTTCACGCTCCAGATTCCTCGTATGAATAATGAAGTCTTCAAGGTCACACCAATTTCTTCACTTTCAAAGTATTCAGGAGAACCAAAGTCTTCAGCCGAAGACATTCATTTTTAGGGGTCGACTTTCACTGTAAATATCAAACTCCTCATTGACTTATAGAGCATGTGTACACTCACAAACATATTAGTCCCTTAACCTATAAGTCTTTAAGACACCAAAATCACTAAGGGGCACTAGATGCACTTACACAGCGGCATCTGCCCCTCACCGCTGTTGATCTTGATGGGGTTGGCGTCGGCCTCCCGTGGCCCACTGTTGATGATGGCGTCAGCGGCGATGCCCACAGATACTGCTTCCGATGGCCTTTTACTATTGTTCCCAGCGAGGAATCGAGATGAACCCCATGGGAGTGTGTAAAAAATCTAAAGTGCCTTTTGTGTTAATATCACCCTTATTATGAAATCCTATGATTGCGTGTCTTGCAGCGGCTTGGTCCCCCCTTTCCAACCTTGTGGCATCCTGGCGCTCTACACTGACAGGTCCCAGTCCCCAGGCAGGCTTCAGCCGTCGCTGGTATGCCAGGTCGTGATGCCGTGGTCAAGGCCAGGAGGTGAGCGGCCCGAGGTCCTATGAGAGCTCCTAAGGTGCGATGCTCAAAAGGTCCCCTTTAGCGTGCAAGCAACTCCCTAAAGGTAGGAAAGGTAGGTGGCGTTGTCGTATCAAGGCTGCTAGGGCTAGGAATTCTGTATCTCAGCGTCGGGCTAGTTCGAATGCGTGACTTATCTTTAGCGCTCCCGGGTCGAGTCTTTGTGTCGTGCCCGGCTTGCGCGTCGGTGGTGGTGGTGCTATCAAGTCAGGCTCACGTTAGATCCTTCCTCCTCTCTTGCTCTCCTGAGTGCTCTGTGTTCTCGGGTCCCGACCCTCGAGCAATGCTCAGCCGCCGCTGGTATGCCAGGTTGTGATGCCGTGGTCAAGGCCAGGGGGAGGGCTGGAGAGTGAATAAGGGCTTCTAAGGCGCGATGCTCAGGAGCCCCCCATTTCACGCGCAAGAAAATTGCATGAGAGAAGGAACAAGCTGACGGGGCCGCCAGTAGCCGGTGCTTCGGAGATTCCTGCGAGTCAGTCGGAGAAGAACACAACCAGTAATCGCGTTGGTTACCCAGCCGCCGATTGTTCCATAGGAAGATGAAGGCACTGAGGATCTGGTGAGGTGACATGCACGGAGCGGGCCACGAGCTAGAGCTCAATCTCTTAGGTTTATCAGCGTTGCAGGGACGGACCAGAGCACAAGCACTATGCCGATATGTGGAGCTCTCGCCGCGGGGCAAACAGGAGATCGGTTAGCAACGCGGGGTGCCGCGAGGTGTAGTCAGGCAAGTGATAATTGTAGGGAACTCATGCAAGAAGACAAGCAAATCCAGATAAATATAAGAATGATACATGCCACAGGGACGGACCCATGCGGCCTGGGGATGATGCAACCCGAGGGGCGCCCCCAACAGAGTAAGCGAGTAATGCAAAAAGATACACATCGCAGGGACAGGCCTGTGCGACTTGGGGATAATGCTGCCCGAGGGGCGCCCCCAACTGAATGAACTGGAAAGGGTCACCTGATGCCGTAGCTGGAGTGGTGTTGGAGTAGCTGAAGAGGCATGTCGAAGGGTTGTTCCTCACGAGCCGCCAGGGTCCTGAGCCTCAGGAGCCTCCGCAGGCCCAGGTGGTTCCTGAAGAACCGTCGCGATCTCCTCCAGGACAACATGATGCCTGGCCTCCTGAGCCGCCAGGATGCTCCACAGGTGGCGCTGAAAGGTGACAGCCGTGTTCGGCAAGCCAAACGGCATGCGAATGTAGCTGTGAGGTGGACCCTCGCACCGTCCAACACGCGAAGGCGAGAAACGTCCCTGAGATGTGGCCCTGTTGAGCCTCGGAATGTTGACGCAGACGCGTAGCCCACCGTCCTCGCTAGGATGGGGAGCTGCGACGGGTGGTGGGCGGCGGTCGCCGCATATGGTCCTTGCCTCTTGAAGCTCATGGATCGTCTTGATGATGAACTCCCAAGCACTAGGCGCTCCACGCCTTGTGCCCTCTTGAGGCAAACGTGCAGCAAAGCACGCATCCACGTGGTGCCTGAGCGCCTCCCTCATGACGTTGGCTAGGTCAGAGGCCCTCCAGAAGAGAGCACCCGATCCCAGCCTGAGGAGGGCGCCGGGCGTGCCTTCCTATGTGAGGGAGGGAGGCGCCCCATCTATGGGAGTAGGTACTGAGGTAGTGCCACCAGAGAAGCCGCTCTTCGGAGGCCCTTCGCGGAGTAGCTGCTTCTTCTTCTTGGGGATGGCCTCAGGAGGGTGCAGGGTGCCTTCATTGTGTGGGTCTTCGGCCGTTGCAGCTTGGTAAGTGCGCTTGAGGGAGGACACCGCATCTCTTTCTTCGCAGGGGACCATGATGATGTTGCTGCTCCCTGGCATCTTGAGGACGTTGTAGCTGTGGTGGGTCACTGCCATAAACTTGGACAAGGCTGGATACCCAAGGATGGCATTGTACGGCAGGCGGATATGGGCGACGTCGAAGTCGATGAGCTCGGTGTGATAGTTGTTACGCTGGTCGAAGGTGACAGGGAGGTAGACCTGCCCTATCGGGGTGGTGGAGTCATCGGTCACTCCTGAGAATGGCTTGGTAGGCTGCAGCTGATCGTATGGCATTTGGACACTGTCGAATGTCTCGACGGACAGGACATTGAGCCCTGCGCCGCTGTCGATGAGGGTCTTGGTGACTTGAACGTTGCTGATGACGGGTGAGATGAGCATCGGGAGGGTGCCGGCAGTCGCCACGCACTTGAGCTGGTCCGATGAGCTGAAGGTGATGGCGCACTTGGACCACCTGAGCGGGCGCGTGGCATCGAGCTTGGGAAGGGCTGCGTTCACTTCGCGAGCCAACTGCTTGAAGATACGCTGCGAGGCTAGGGCTTGAGAGCCACCCAAGATGCAGGCGATGGCACGAGGCTCTTGGAAGTCCCCAGCCCCCTCGTCCTGATGATGGTCGTCGTTCCTCCTTGGTGGCGGCGGCAGCGGAGGGAGGTCGGCGTTGCCCTAAGGACGGTCCTCATGAGGTTGGTCCCTCCAGGCGCCCTCACGAGGCTGGTCCTGCCAGTGGTCCTCACGAGGCCGGTCGCGCCATTCCTGGCGGGGGCCGCGGTCGTCCCAGCATCCCCCACTTCGTCCTCCTCCTCGACTGTAGCCCCGGTCATTGCACTCGGGGCATCGACCGAAGCGTCCATCACGAATGGCCCTGAGCTCTTGACAGCCGTTGGTATTGTGGCTGTGTACGTTGTGGATGGCACAGAATGGACGGCTACTCTTGGACAACTCGGGGTGGTCCCAGCCGCGTTTCGTATCTGGCTCAACCGCGAGCACGGCTACTCCCTTGCGCTTCACGTCCTCGGCCTTGGCTTTCTTGTCCTCTTGGTCGGCAGCTGGTAGCTCGAGGAGGGAAAGGCACCCTTCCTCAGCTCTTGCGCACTTCGTCGCCATGTTGAACATCTCCAGGGCCGTGCATAGCTCCTTGTGGATGGCGAGCTCCTCCTTCATCTTGACATCACGGACGCCATCAGAGAACACGGAGATGATGGCCTCGTCCGTCACCTTGGGGATCTTGAGGCGAACGCTATTGAAGCGCTGGATGTACTTCTGCAGAGTTTCTCCTGGCTGCTGCTTGATGCGCCGTAGGTCACCCGCGGCTGGTGGGCGGTCGCGAGTGCCCCGTAAGTTGGCGACGAAGCATTTGCGCATCTCGCCCCAGGAAGAGATCGATCCCGCAGGCAAGTTCCGGAGCCACAAGCGCGCCATCTTTGAGGGCATTGGGAAACCAGTTTGCCATGATTTTTTGTCGCCGTTGGCCGCCTCGATGCTTAGCTCGTAGAGCTGCAGGAACTCCACGGGGTCGAGGGTGCCGTCGTAGCACGGAGGCAGGTCCAGCTTGAACTTGTTGGGCCAGATGATGTTGTGCAGCTCCGGAGTGAAGGCACGGCAGCCCGTCGTGGTCACCGGAGCCCGTCACGGAGGTGGAGCCTAATCCGGATGTCCACGTGCCGCCACCACAGGCAGCGCGTGGTCTTGGCGCCATGGTGTCGGGAGTGCATGGGCGTTTTCTTGCGGTCGAAGGACTTCTTGGCAGCTTCCTTCTTCGTGCACGGGCGCCCGGCATGGAGGGTCACGCCGCGGGGCCGTGCATCTTGGTGCGAGGGCGCCGTATTGATGCGGAGGTGGCGGAGGTGCTCCGTGGGCGACGCCACCCGCTGCTGGAGGTGGTCGAGGTAGCGAAAGTGATGGTGCAGGAGAGCCCCAATCAGCGCTAATGAGATCGGCGATGTGGTCCAGCCAATCCTCATAGAGGTCATCGACGGGGCGGTAACATAGGAGCTCGCGCGCCGTGAGTAGCATGGCCTGCGCGTCTGTGGGCGCGCAATGAGCGTGAGACGACGAGCCGGACGGAGTCAGCGACGGGGTAGCGGTACGTCCATCTCGCCGCATGGAAGGGTGCAGCAACGAAGTTTGTTGCTCGCTTCCCGCTGTGGCCGGTGGCAGCATTGGTGGCGGGCGATGGAGAACGGTGGGGTGGTCCGCCGACGGGCACTGTCTGAGCAACACGTGCAGCAAGAGCGGCCCGGCACTCAACGCGAGCTCGGCGAGCGTCGGCCATGGACGCGGTGAAGTAGTGGAACGTGGATCGGCAGAAGAAAGGCTTCAGCGCGCCCCTACCTGGCGCGCCAAATCTCAGATTACGGGTTCTGGCAAACCCTTGAGGTTCGAACACTAGGGTGCGCACAAAGATCTCTCTCTCCCTAGCTCGCTCGCACGAAGATCTCAAGGCCTAGCTCGCCGAACTCAAAGATCAAGAGACACAAGGGTTTATACTGGTTCGGGCCACCATTTTGGTGTAATACCCTACTCCAGTGTAGTGTGGTGGATTGCCTTGTAGGCTGAGGATGAACAAGTGCAAGGGATGAACAGCCTCCTGAGGAGAGGTGTTCTTGAGCTCGAGGAGCTTGTGAGTTGGCCTTGGTGGAATGAGTCCAATCCCAGATGAGATCCGTCCCCTCCTATGGTGGTGGCTAGTCCTATTTATAGAGGCCTTGGTCCTCTTCCCAAATATTAGGCGGGAAGGGATCCCATAATGGCCAATTTGGAGGGGGACAACTAGTACAAGTTATCCTGACAAAAGGTGGTCTTCACCTGCCAAAGGCTCTAGTTGTGACACCGTCGTGGGCTCCTTGGTGACCTCCGTCCTGCCATCCTACTGGTCTTGGTCTCGTTGCACTGATATGGAAACCTTTGCCTAATGCCTCGGGACTCCTCGCCTGCGCTTGCCCCTTTAGCACCAAAGAGGAAACTGGTACTCTGCGCTCGTTGGCGCCCGCCTGGCCTTGGTCGTCATGGCTCACGTCACATGCACCTCGCGAGGTGCCCCTTGCATAGATATCTTTGCTCCTCGAGAGCCAGCCTAGTGAGGCTGCCCCTGAGGAGGTTTTGGCGTTGTCCGCCTCGCAAGGCTTGGCCCCTCGCGAGGGTCTTGAGTGGTTGTTGATGAAGATGGAGCCACGCCCTGGGCCGCAGGCAGGCAAGTCTGGGGACCCGCGTTCCGAGAATGCCGACACATAGGGCCCCGTCACGGCTGGTGATGTCGGATTGAAGGCTGAAGTAAGATTCAAACCTTTGCCCTTGAGGTTCATTGTATCCCATGAATTGTTGATACAGAATAATTAGATGCCGAGATCTGAATCTAATGCCTTATGATATATATATATATATATATAAGACACCATTTTTCTGTTAGCGGTGTGATCCTGGCCAGAGGTGAATCCAGGATTGCACACATTATCTCACGAGACACAAGAGCGATCATGATGTCCATGGCCCAGATAGGGCAGGGGTGGCCATTGTGGGTGAATGCCTCAAACTCTACAGCCATATGTTACCTCTATGGGTAAACCAGAGATAATTAATTTATAACTAGTAAATTAAAGACCATCATGGCTGATATTGTAGTGAACTTAGCAAAATCAATGGGTATTTCAAGAAGTTATCTTGAAACCATTAGTGTGAATCTCAAATTGTTAAATATGACACCTTGAAGATAATCTTCAAAATGGAGTAGATCTCGCAGCATTAGAGAGTATAATCTGATGAAATCAGTAGATACTTGTTCGTAATGCCTTATGTCATGACTTAGTAAAATGTGTGGGAGAGCACTTTGTAAAGCAATTATAATGTCAAAATGACAAAATATAGACTTTAACGGTAGATATTATCTATCTAGATGTAATATAGACGGGCCCTTTCATTTTACCTTTTGCCTGTAGAGCTTCCCCTCTCGATCAGCGTCTGTGCGGTATCTTGAAGCCAGCGGCTTGTAGCATCGCCACCACACCCAAGCGATCAGCGGCCGCCGATCAATCGGATGTCGCGGTCGTGATCTCGCCTTGCGCTTGGACCGAGCCATGCACGGCGTTGTCGTTGTTCATTCGGCTGGGCCGTGTGTAACCACCGTCTCGAGGATGTAGTAGTGATTTCATATAATCGCTGATTAATTCAGAGAAAAACGATCAGCCAAAAGATCATGTTAATCAGAGATAGACAATCAAGTTGGATTTCTGCATGTCTGCATGTCCATCGATGACTTGCTCCACCGGCCTCTTCATGGCTGATTCGAATGCTCCATGGCGCTGGCTCTGCATGTCGCTGCACTGTTGTCGCCGCCATGATCGACGCCTTGTCCCCTGAATGGATGTGAGGCCACCGCCTCTGTTAGGAAAAGCAGGGATTAATAGGATTAATTAAATCATAACAAATCACATGGCAATGTGAACTAGATTATTGACTCTAGTGCAAATGGGAGACTGATGGAAATATTCCCTAAAGGCAATAATAAAGTTTTTATTATTATATTTCCTTATTCATGATAAAGGTTTATTATTCATGCTAGAATTGTATTAACTGGAAACTTAAATACATGTGTGAATACATAAACAAATATCGTGTCCCTAGTGAGCTTCTACTAGACTAGCTCGTTGATCAAAAGATGGTTAAGGTTTCCTAACCATAGACATGTGTTGTCGCTTTATAACGGGATCACATCATTAGGAGAATGATGTGATGGACAAGACCCAGCCATTAGCATAGCATATGATCGTTCAGTTTATTGCTACTGCTTTCTTAATGTCAAATACATGTTTCTAGTACCATGAGATCATGCAACTCCCGGACTCAGGAGGAATACCTTGTGTGCTATCAAACGTCACAATGTAACTGGGTTATCATAAAGATGCTCTACAGGTATCTCTGAAGGTGTTTGTTGAGTTGGCATGGATCGAGATTGGAATTTGTCACTCCATGTATCGAAGGGGTATCTCTGGGCCCTCTTGGTAATACAGCATCACAAGAAGCATGCAAGCAAAGTGACTAAGGAGTTAGTTACAAGATGATGTATTACGAAACAAGTAAAGAGACTTGCCAGTAACGAGATTGAACTAGGTATAAAGATACCGACGATCGAATCTCAGGCAAGTAACATACCGACAGACAAAGGGAATTACGTATGTTGTCATAAAGGTTCAGCCGATAAAAGATCTTTGTGGAATATGTAGGAATCAATATGGGCATCCAGGTCCTGCTATTGGTTATTGACCGGAGAGGTGTCTCAGTCATGACTACATAATTCCCGAACCCGCAGGGTTGCACGCTTAACGTTCGTTGACGCTAGAGTAGTATTGGGATATTTGATGAGTGGTAACCAAATGTTGTTCAGAGTCCCGGATGAGATCCGGGACATCATGAGGAGTCTCAGAATGGTCGAGAGGTAAATATTTATATATGGGAAGTCATATTTTGGGTTTTGATAAAAGGTGCAGTTTTTTCGGTATTGTACTGGGAAGCTTCTAGAAGGTTCCGGAGGATTCCGGAGGGGTCCGGGTCCACCACAACCCAAGGTCTAGCATGGGCTCCGGGGAGGCACCCTGGCCTTATTGGGCTAGGCGCACCAAGTCCCCAAAAGCCCATGTGGCTAGGGAAGGCAAAAGAGGAAGGAGTCCTAGTAGGAATAGGATTGGATTTGGAGCCCAAGTCCTCTCCCCCTTAGCTGCGCCCTAGGGCTTGGAGGGGCCGTTTCCCATGCCCCTCCACCTATATATAGAGGGGAGGGGTGCCCCAAGAGTACACACCAAGCCCTTGGTGCCCCTCTCTCTCCCGTTACTCCGTAGTTCCTCCGCCTCATCCCGGTGACGCTTAGCGAAGAGTTATCGGTGCTCCACCACCACCATCACCACCACGACATCATGTTGGTTGTGATACCATCTACTTCTCCTCTACCGCCTTCTGGATCAAGAAGGAGGAGACGTCATCGAGCCGCATGTGTGCTAAACTCGGAGTTGTCGTTCGTTCAACACTAGATCAGTTGGATCGTGATCGGATCGCGAAGAGTACGACTACATCAATCACGTGATAAACGCTTCCACTTAGCGATTGAAGGAAATATGCCCTGGAGGCAATAATAATTTTTTTATTTATATTTTCTTATATCATGATAAATGTTTATTATTCATGCCAGAATTGTATTAACCAGAAACTTAGTACATGTGTGAATACATAGACAAACAGAGTGTCCCTAGTATGCCTCTACTTGACTAGCTCGTTAATCAAAGATGGTTAAGTTTCCTAACCATAGACATGGGTTGTCATTTGATGAACGGGATCACATCATTAGAGAATGTTGTGATGGACAAGACCCATCCGTCAGCTTAGCACTATGATCGTTTAGTTTTATTGCTAATGCTTTCATCATGACTTATACATGTTCCTCTAACTATGAGATTATGCAACTCCCAAATACTGGAGGAACACCTTGTGTGCTATCAAACATCACAACGTAACTGGAGGATTACAAAAATGCTCTACAGGTGTCCCTGATGGTGTTTGTTGAGTTGGCATAGATCGACATTAGGATTTGTCACTCCGTGTATCGGAGAGGTATCCCTGGGCCCTCTCGGTAATGATCGTCACTATAAGCCTTGCAAGCAATGTGACTATTGAGTTAGTTACGAGATGATGCATTACGGAACGAGTAAAGGCTTTCCGGTAACGAGATTGAACTAGGTATGATGATACCGACGATCGAATCGGGAAAGTAACATACCGATGATAAAGGGAATAACGTATGTTGTTATGCGGTTTGACCGATAAAGATCTTTGTAGAATATGTAGGAGCGAATATGAGCATCCAGGTTCCGCTATTGGTTATTGACCGAAGATGTGTCTCGGTCATGTCTACATAGTTCTCGAACCCGTAGGGTCCGCACGCTTAACGTTCGATGACGATTTGTATTATGAGTTATGTGATTTGATGTACTGAAGTTTGTTCGGAGTCTCGGATGAGATCATGGACATGACGAGGAGTCTCGAAATGGTTGAGGCATAAAGATTGATATATTGGAAGGTTATATTCGGACACCAGAATGGTTCCGAAGTGTTTCGGGTATTTTCTGGAGTACCGGGAGGTTATCCGAACCCCACGGGGGGTTAATGGGCCTTCATGGGCCCTAGTGGAAGAGAGGAGGCAACAGCCAGGTGGAGGCGCCCCCCCAAGCCCAAACTGAATTGGACTAGGGTTGGGGAGCGGCCCCCCTTTCCTTCTCTCCTCCTCCTCTTTCCCCCCTTCTTCTTGTGGGAATAGGAAAGGGGGGGTCGAATCCTACTTGGACCGGGAGTCCAAGTAGGACTCCCCCCCTTGGCACGCCACACCAATGGCCGGCCTCCTCTCCTCCCCCTCCCCTTTATATGTGGGAGGGGGGCACCCCAAAGGCACACCAAAGTTTCTCTTAGCCGTGTGCGGTGCCCCCCTCCACAGTTACACACCTCGGTCATATCGCCGTAGTGCTTAGGCGAAGCCCTGCGCCGTTAACTTCATCATCACTGTCACCATGCCGTCGTGCTGATGGAACTCTCCCTCGGCCTCAACTGGATCAAGAGTTCGAGGGATGTCACCAAGTTGAACGTGTGCTGATCACGGAGGTGCCGTACGTTCGATACTTGGATCGGTTGGATCGCGAAGACGTTCAACTACATGAACCGCGTTACTAAACGCTTCCGCTTTTGGTCTATGAGGGTACGTGGACACACTCTCCCCGCTCGTTGCTATGTTTCTCCTAGATAGATCTTGCGTGATCGTAGGAATTTTTTTGAAATACTACGTTCCCCAACAGTGGCATCTGAGCCAGGTCTATGCGTAGATGTTATATGCACGAGTAGAACACAATGAGTTGTGGGCGATAATTGTCATAGTGCTTACCAACAACGTCTTACTTTGATTCGGCGGTATTGTTGGATGAAGTGGCCCGGACCGACATTACATGACCACGTTCATGAGACTGGTTCTACCGACGTGCTTTGCACACAGGTGGCTGGCGGGTGTCTGTTCCTCCAACTTTAGTTGAATCGAGTTTGACTATGCCTGGTCCTTGTTGGTGGTTAAAACAGCACACTTGAAGAAAAATCATTGTGGTTTTGATGCGTAGGTAAGAATAGTTCTTGCTAGAAGCTCGTAGCAGCCACGTAAAACTTGCAACAACAAAGTAGAGGACGTCTAACTTGTTTTTGCAGAGCATGTGATATGGTCAAGATGTGATGAGATATAAATTATTTTATGAGATGATCATGTTTTGTTAAAGTTATCGGCAACTGGCAGGAGCCTTATGGTTGTCTCTTTATTGCATAAGATGCAAGCGCCATATAATTGCTTTACTTTATCACTATGCGATAGCAATAGTTGCAAAAGCAATAGTTGGCGAGACGACCATGTGACGACACGTTGATAAAGATCAAGATGATGGAGATCATGGTGTCATGCCAATAACGATAGAGATCATGACGGTACTTTGCAGATGGAGATCAAAGGCACAAGATGATGATGGCCATATCATGTCACATATTTTGATTGCATGTGATGTTTATCTCTTATGCATCTTATTTTGCTTAGTATGACGGTAGCATTAGGAGTGGGCAACCGGCGTCGTGGTATCGGCCGAAGCATTTCGTGACGTCAGCGACTGAGCGGCGCGCCGGATTGGAACGTAAGCCTGCTCTTGTATTAAGGGGGCTAGTTCTGCTTCCGGCCGCCCTCGCAACGTGCAGGTGTGCTAAGGGCGATGGGCCCAGACCCCTGTGCGCTTAGGTTTAGACCGACGTGCTGACCTCTCTGTTGTGCCTAGGTGGGGCTGCGACGTGTTGATCTTCCGCGGCCGGGCATGACCCAAAAAAGTGTGTCCGGCCAAATGGGATCGAGCGTGTCGGGTAATGTGGTGCACCCCTGCAGGGAAGTTGATCTATTCGAATAGCCATGTCCACGGTAATAGGCGACCTGGAGTTGTACCTTGACCTTATGACAACTAGAACCGGATACTTAATAAAACACACCTTTCCAAGTGCCAGATACAACCCGGTGATCGCTCTCTAGCAGGGCGACGAGGAGAGGATCGCCGGGTAGGATTTATGCTATGCGATGCTACTTGGAGGACTTCAGTCTACTCTCTTCTATATGCTGCAAGACGGAGGCTGCCAGAAGCGTAGTCTTCGACAGGATTAGCTATCCCCCTCTTATTCTGGCATTCTGCAGTTCAGTCCACCGATATGGCCCTTTACACATATTCCCATGCATATGTAGTGTATCTCCTTGCTTGCAAGTACTTTGGATGAGTACTCGCGGTTGATTTCTTCCCTCTTTTTTCCCTTTCCATTCTTTTTGGTTGTCGCAACCAGATGCTGGAGCCCAGGAGCTAGACGCCACCGTCGACGATGACTCCTACTACACTGGAGGTGCCTACTTCTACGTGCAGCCCACTGACGACGGCCAGGAGTAGTTTAGGAGGATCCCAGGCAGGAGGCCTACGCCTCTTTCGATCTGTATCCCAGTTTGTGCTAGCCTTCTTAAGGCAAATTTGTTTAACTTATGTCTGTACTCAGATATTGTTGCTTCCGCTGACTCGTCTATGATCGAGCACTTGTATTCGAGCCCTTGAGGCCCCTGGCTTGTAATAAGATGCTTGTATGACTTATTTTATTTGTAGAGTTATGTTGTGATATCTTCCCGTGAGTGCCTGATCTTGATCGTACATGTTTGCGTGTATGATTAGTGTACAATTGAATCGGGGGTGTCACACCTCTGGTATTCGGAAGTTGCATAATCTCATAGTTAGAGGAACATATATAAGTCATGAAGGAAGCAATAGCAATAAAACTCAACGATTATAATGCCAAGCTAACAAATGGGTCTTGTCCATCACATCATTCTTTAATGATGTGACTCCGTTCATCAAATGACAACCCATGTCTATGGTCAGGAAACTTAACCATCTTTGATTAAGGAGCTAGTCTTGTAGAGGAATACTAGGGACACTTTGTTTTGTCTATGTATTCACACATGTATCAAGTTTCCGGTTAATACAATTCTAGCATGAATAATAAACATGTATCATGATATAAGAAAATATAAATAACAACTTTATTATTGCCACTAGGGTATATTCCCTTCAAGTTGTTGTTTTTGCATATTTTTTTTGTTTTTCAGAAAATCAGTACCAAACGGAGTCCAAACGCTACGAAACTTTTTGACGATTTTTCTCTGGACATAAGTGTTGGGGAACGTAGCATGCAATTTCAAAAAAATTCCTACGATCGCGCAAGATCTATCTAGGAGATGCACAGCAACGAGAGGGGGGGGGAGTGTGTCCACGTATACTCGTAGACCGAAAGCGGAAGCGTTAGTCTAACACGGTTGATGTAGTCGAACGTCTTTACGATCCAACCGATTTTAGTAACGAACATATGGCACCTCCGTGTTCAGCACACGTTCAGCTCGATGACGTCCCTATAACTCTTGATCTAGTAGAGGGTCGAGGGAGAGTTCCATCAGCACGATGGTGTGGTAACGGTGATGGTGATATGATCCGCGCAGGGCTTCGCTTAAGCACTACGATGCTATGACTGGAGAAGTAAACTGTGGAGGGGGGCACCACACACGGCTAAGAGAACTATTGGTGTGCCTTTGGGGTGCGCCATGTGGGGGGAGTCCCACCAGGACTCCTAGTCCTAGTTGGCTCCCCCCTTCCTTCCAACGGAGAGAGGAAAGGGGAAAGAGGTGGAGAGGGAGAAGGAAAGGGGGGTCGTGCCCCCGCCCCTTGTCCAATTCAGATTGGCCTGGGGGATGCGCGCCACCACCCGTGGCTTGCCTTCTCCTCTCCACTATGGCCCATGAGGCCCATTAACTTTCCCGGGGGGTTCCGGTAACCTCTCGGTACTCCGAAAAATCTGCGAACCTCTTCGGAACCATTCCGGTGTTCGTATATAACCTTCCAATATATGAATCTTTACCTCTTGACCATTTCGAGACTCCTCGTCATGTCTATGATCTCATCTGGGACTCCAAACAAACTTCTATCACCAAAACACATAACTCATAATACAAATATTCATCGAACGTTAAGCGTGCGGACCCTACGGGGTCAAGAACTATGTAGACATGACCGAGACACATCTCCAGTCAATAACAAATAGCGGAACCTGGATGCTCATATTGGTTCCTACATATTCTACGAAGATCCTTATCGGTCAAACCGCAATAACAACATACGTTATTCCCTTTGTCATCACTATGTTACTTGCCCGGGATTCGATTGTCGGTATCATCATACCTAGTTCAATCTCGTTATCGGAAAGTCTCTTACTAGTTCCGTAATGCATCATCCCGCAACTAACTCATTAGTCACATTACTTGCAAGGCTTATAGTGATGTGCATTACCGAGAGGGCCCAGAGATACCTCTCCGATACTCGGAGTGACAAATCCTAATCCTGATCTATGCCAATCCAACAAACACCTTTGGAGACATCTGTAGAGCATCTTTATAATCACCCAGTTATGTTGTGACGTTTGATAGCACACAAGGTGTTCCTTCGGTATTTGGGAGTTGCATAATCTCATAGTCAGAGGAATATGTATAAGTCATGAAGAAAGCAATAGCAATAAAACTTAACGATCATTATGCTAAGCTAACGGACGGGTCTTGTCCATCACATCATTCTCTAATGATGTGACCCCGTTCATAAAATGACAACACATGTCTATGGTCAGGAAACTTAACGATCTTTGATTAACGAGCTAGTCCAGTAGAGGCATACTAGGGACACTCTGTTTTTGTCTATGTATTCACACATGTACTAAGTTTCTGGTTAATACAATTCTAACATGAATAATAAACATTTATCATGATATAAGGAAATATAAATAACAACTTTATTATTGCCTCTATGTCATATTTCCTTCAGTCTCCCACTTGCACTAGAGTCAATAATCTAGATTACATAGTAATGATTCTAACACCCATGGAGTCTTGGTGTTGATCATGTTTTGCTCGTGGAAGAGGCTTAGTCAACAGATCTGCAATGCTCAGATCCGTATGTATCTTGCAAATCTCTATGTCTCCCTCCTTGACTTGATCGCGGATGGAATTGAAGCGTCTCTTGATGTGTTTGGTTCTCTTGTGAAATCTGATTCCTCCGCCAAGGCAATTGCTCTAGTATTGTCACAAAAGATTTCATTGGACCCGATGCACTAGGTATTACACCTAGATCGGATATGAACTCCTTCATCCAGACTCCTTCATTTGCTGCTTCCGAAGCAGCTATCTACTCCGCTTCACATGTAGATCTCGCCACGACGCTCTGCTTGGAACTGCACCAACTTACAGCTCCACCATTCAATATAAATATGTATCCGGTTTGTGACTTTGAGTCATTCGGATCAGTGTCAAAGCTTGCATCGACGTAACTATTTACGACAAGCTCTTTGTCACCTCCATAAACGATAAACATATTCTTAGTCCTTTTCAGGTAGTTCAGGATGTTCTTGACCGCTGTCCAGTGATCCACTCCTGGATTACTTTGGTACCTCCCTGCTAAACTTATAGCAAGGCACACATCAGGTCTGGTACACATCATTGCATACATGATAGAACCTATGGCTGAGGCATAGGGAATGACCTTCATTTTCTCTTTGTCTTCTGTAGTGGTCGGGCATTAAGTCTGACTCAACTTCATACCTTGTAACACAGGCAAGAACCCTTTCTTTGACTGATCCATTTTGAACTTCTTCAAAACTTTATCAAGGTATGTGCTTTGTGAAAATCCAATTAAATGTCTTGATCTATCTCTATAGATCTTGATGCCTAATATATAAGCAGCTTCACCGAGGTCTTTCATTGAAAAATTCTTATTCAAGTATCCTTTTATGCTATCCAAAAATTATGTATTATTTCCAATCAACAATATGTCATCCACATATAATATTAGAAATGCTACAGAGCTCCCACTCGATTTCTTGTAAATACAGGCTTCTCCAAAAGTCTGTATAAAACCATATGCTTTGATATCAAAGCGTATATTCCAACTCCGAGAGGCTTGCACCAGTCCATAAATGGATTTCTGGAGCTTGCACACTTTGTTAGCACCTTTAGGATCGACAAAACCTTCTGGTTGCATCATATACAACTCTTCTTTAAGATATCCATTAAGAAATGCAGTTTTGACATCCATTTGCCAAATTTCATAATCATAAAATGCAGTAATTGCTAACATGATTCGGACAGACTTAAGCATTGCTACGGGTGAGGAAGTCTCATCGTAGTCAACTCCTTGAACTTGTCGAAAACCTTTTTCAACAACTTGAGCTTTGTAGACAGTAACATTACTGCAAGTGTCAGTCTTCTTCTTGAAGAGACATTTATTCTCTATGGCTTGCCGATCATCGGGCAAGTCAACCACTTTGTTCTCATACATGGATCCCATCTCAGATTTCATGGCCTCAAGCCATTTCACGGAATCTGGGCTCATCATAGCTTCCTCATAGTTCGTAGGTTCGTCCTGGTCAAGTAACGTGACTGCCAGAACAGGATTACCATACCACTCTGGTGCGGATCGTACTCTGGTTGACCTACGAGGTTCGGTAGTAACTTGATTTGAAGTTTCATGATCATCATCATTAGCTTCCTCACTAATTGGTGTAGGAATCACTGGAACTGATTTCTGTGATGAACTACTTTCCAGTTCGGGAGAAGGTACAATTACCTCGTCAAGTTATACTTTCCTGCCACTCACTTCTTTCGAGAGAAACTCCTTCTCTAGAAAGGTTACATTCTTAGCAACGAATATCTTGCCTTGGGATCTGTGATAGAAGGAGTAACTAAAGGAAATATGCCCTAGAGGCAATAATAAAGTTATTATTTATTTCCTTATATCATGATAAAAGTTTATTATTCATGCTAGAATTGTATTAACCGGAAACATAATACATGTGTGAATACATAGACGAACAGAGTGTCACTAGTATGCCTCTACTTGACTAGCTCATTAATCAAAGATGGTTATGTTTCCTAACCATGGACAAAGAGTTGTTATTTGATTAACGGGATCACATCATTAGTTGAATGATCTGATTGACATGACCCATTCCATTAGCTTAGCACCCGATCGTTTAGTATGTTGCTATTGCTTTCTTCATGACTTATACATGTTCCTATGACTATGAGATTATGCAACTCCCGTTTGCCGGAGGAAAACTTTGTGTGCTACCAAACGTCACAACGTAACTGGGTGATTATAAAGGAGCTCTACAGGTGTCTCCAAAGGTACATGTTGGGTTGGCGTATTTCGAGATTAGGATTTGTCACTCCGATTATCGGAGAGGTATCTCTGGGCCCTCTCGGTAATGCACATCACTTAAGCCTTGCAAGCATTGCAACTAATGAGTTAGTTGCGGGATGATGTATTACAGAACGAGTAAAGAGACTTGCCGGTAATGAGATTGAACTAGGTATAGGATACCGACGATCGAATCTCGGGCAAGTAACATACCGATGACAAAGGGAACAACGTATGTTGTTATGCGGTCTGACCGATAAAAGATCTTCGTAGAATATGTAGGAGCCAATATGAGCATCCAGGTTCCGCTATTGGTTATTGACCGGAGACGTGTCTCGGTCATGTCTACATTGTTCTCAAACCCGTAGGGTCCGCACGCTTAAGGTTACGATGACAGTTATATTATGAGTTTATGCACTTTGATGTACCGAAGGTTGTTCGGAGTCCCGGATGTGATCACGGACATGACGAGGAGTCTCGAAATGGTCGAGACATAACGATTGATATATTGGAAGCCTATGTTTGGATACCGGAAGTGTTCCGGGTGAAATCAGGATTTTACCGGAGTACCGGGAGGTTACCGGAACCCCCCGAGAGGTATATGGGCCTTAGTGGGCCTTAGTGGAAGAGAGGAGAGGTGGCCAGAGATGGGCCGCGCGCCCCTCCCCCTTGGTCCGAATTGGACAAGGAGAGGGGGCCGGGCCCCCTTCCTCCTCTCTCTCCTCTTTTCCCCCCTCCACGAATCCTATTCCAACTAGGAAAGGGGGGGAGTCCTACTCCCAGAAGGAATAGGACTCCTCCTGGCGCACCACACCTTTGCCGACCGGCCCCCCTCCCTTGAACCTTTATATACGGAGGCAGGGGCACCCCTAGAGAAACAAGTTGATCCACATGATCATATTCTTAGCCGTGTGCGATGCCCCCTTCCACCATAGTCCTCAATAATATTGTAGCGGTGCTTAGGCGAAGCCCTGCGACAGTAGTACATCAAGATCGTCACCACGCCGTCGTGCTGACGGAACTCTTCCCCGACACTTTGCTGGATCGGAGTCCGGGGATCGTCATCGAGCTGAACGTGTGCTAGAACTCAGAGGTGCCGTAGTTTCGGTGCTTGATCGGTCGGGCCGTGGAGACGTACGACTACATCAACCAAACGCTTCCGTTGTCGATCTACAAGGGTACGTAGATCACACTCTCCCCCTCTCATTACTATGCATCACCATGATCTTGCGTGAGCATAGGAAAATTTTGAAATTACTATGAAACCCTTCAGTGGCATCTGAGCCAGGTTTTATATGTTGATGTTATATGCACGAGTAGAACACAAGTGAGTTGTGGGCGATATAAGTCATACTGCTTACCAGCATGTCATACTTTGGTTCGGCGGTATTGTTGGACGAAGCGGCCCGGACCGACATTACGCGTACGCTTACGCGAGACCGGTTCTCCCGACGTGCTTTGCACATAGGTGGCTTGCGGGTGACAGTTTCTCCAACTTTAGTTGAACCGAGTGTGGCTACGCCCGGTCCTTGCGAAGGTTAAAACAGCACCAACTTGACAAACTATCGTTGTGGTTTTGATGCGTAGGTAAGATTGGTTCTTGCTTAAGCTCGTAGCAGCCACGTAAAACATGCAACAACAAAGTAGAGGACGTCTAACTTGTTTTTGCAGGGCATGTTGTGATGTGATATGGTCAAGACATGATGCTAAATTTTATTGTATGAGATGATCATGTTTTGTAACCGAGTTATCGGCAACTGGCAGGAGCCATATGGTTGTCACTTTATTGTATGCAATGCAATCGCGCTGTAATGCTTTACTTTATCACTAAGCGGTAGCGATAGTCGTGGAAGCATAAAGATTGGCGAGACGACAATGATGCTACGATGGAGATCAAGGTGTCGCGCCGGTGACGATGGTGATCATGACGGTGCTTCAGAGATGAAGATCACAAGCACAAGATGATGATGGCCATATCATATCACTTATATTGATTGCATGTGATGTTTATCTTTTATGCATCTTATCTTGCTTTGATTGACGGTAGCATTATAAGATGATCTCTCACTAAATTATCAAGAAGTGTTCTCCCTGAGTATGCGCCATTGCGAAAGTTCTTCGTGCTGAGACACCACGTGATGATCGGGTGCGATAGGCTATACGTTCAAATACAACGGGTGCAAAACAGTTGCACACGCGGAATACTCAGGTTTTACTTGACGAGCCAAGCATATACAGATATGGCCTCGGAACACGGAGACCGAAAGGTCGAGCGTGAATCATATAGTAGATATGATCAACATAGTGATGTTCACCAATGAAACTACTCCATCTCACGTGATGATTGGACATGGTTTAGTTGATTTGGATCACGTAATCACTTAGAGGATTAGAGGGATGTCTATCTAAGTGGGAGTTCTTTAAGTAATATGATTAACTGAACCTAAATTTATCATGAACTTAGTACCTGATAGTATCTTGCTTGTTTATGTATGGTTGTAGATAAATGGCCCGTGTTGTTGTTCCGTTGAATTTTAATGCGTTCCTTGAGAAAGCAAAGTTGAAAGATGATGGTAGCAATTACACGGACTGGGTCCGTAACTTGAGGATTATCCTCATTGCTGCACAGAAGAATTACGTCCTGGAAGCACCGCTGGGTGCCAGGCCTGCTGCTGGAGCAACACCAGATGTTGTGAACGTCTGGCAGAGCAAAGCTGATGACTACTCGATAGTTCAGTGTGCCATGCTTTACGGCTTAGAACCGGGACTTCAACGACGTTTTGAACGTCATGGAGCATATGAGATGTTCCAGGAGTTGAAGTTAATATTTTAAGAAAATGCCCGGATTGAGAGATATGAAGTCTCCAATAAGTTCTATAGCTGCAAGATGGAGGAGAACAGTTCTGTCAGTAAGCATATACTCAAAATGTCTGGGTATAATAATCACTTGATTCAAATGGGAGTTAATCTTCCAGATGATTGCATCATTGACAGAATTCTCCAATCACTGCCACCAAGCTACAAGAGCTTCGTGATGAACTACAATATGCAAGGGATGAATAAGACTATTCCCGAGCTCTTCGCAATGCTGAAAGCTGCGGAGGTAGAAATCAAAAAGGAGCATCAAGTGTTGATGGTCAAAAAGACCACTAGTTTCAAGAAAAAGGGCAAAGGGAAGAAGAAGGGGAACTTCAAGAAGAACAGCAAGCAAGTTGCTACTCAAGAGAAGAAACCCAAGTCTGGACCTAAGCCTGAAACTGAGTGCTTCTACTGCAAGCAGACAGGTCACTGGAAGTGGAGCTGCCCCAAGTATTTGGCGGATAAGAAGGATGGCAAGGTGAACAAAGGTATATGTGATATACATGTTATTGATGTGTACCTTACTAATGCTCGCAGTAGCACCTGGGTATTTGATACTGGTTCTGTTGCTAATATTTGCAACTCGAAACAGGGACTACTGATTAAGCGAAGATTGGCTAAGGACGAGATGACGATGCGCGTGGGAAACGATTCCAAAGTCGATGTGATCGCAGTCGGCACGCTACCTCTACATCTACCTTCGGGATTAATATTAGACCTAAATAATTGTTATTTGGTGCCAGCGTTAAGCATGAACATTATATCTGGATCTTGTTTGATGCGAGACGGTTATTCATTTAAATCGGAGAATAATGGTTGTTCTATTTATATGAATAATATCTTTTATGGTCATGCACCCTTGAAGAGTGGTCTATTCTTATTGAATCTCGATAGTAGTAACACACATATTCATAATGTTGAAGCCAAAAGATGCAGAGTTGATAATGATAGTGCAACTTATTTGTGGCACTGCCGTTTAGGTCATATCGGTGTAAAGCGCATGAAGAAACTCCATACTGATGGACTTTTGGAACCACTTGATTATGAATCACTTGGTACTTGCGAACCATGCCTCATGGGCAAGATGACTAAAACGCCGTTCTCCGGTACTATGGAGAGAGCAACAGATTTGTTGGAAATCATACATACAGATGTATGTGGTCCGATGAATATTGAGGCTCGTGGCGGATATCGTTATTTTCTCACCTTCACAGATGACTTAAGCAGATATGGGTATATCTACTTAATGAAACATAAGTCTGAAATGTTTGAAAATTTCAAAGAATTTCATAGTGAAGTTGAAAATCATCGTAACAAGAAAATAAAGTTTCTACGATCTGATCGTGGAGGAGAATATTTGAGTTACGAGTTTGGTGTACATTTGAAACAATGCAGAATAGTTTCGCAACTCACGCCGCCCGGAACACCACAGCGTAATGGTGTGTCCGAACGTTGTAATCGTACTTTACTAGATATGGTGCGATCTATGATGTCTCTTACTGATTTACCGCTATCGTTTTGGGGTTATGCTTTGGAGACGGCCGCATTCACGTTAAATAGGGCACCATCAAAATCCGTTGAGATGACGCCTTATGAACTATGGTTTGGCAAGAAACCAAAGTTGTCGTTTCTGAAAGTTTGGGGCTGCGATGCTTATGTGAAAAAGCTTCAACCTGATAAGCTCGAACCCAAATCGGAGAAATGTGTCTTCATAGGATATCCAAAGGAGACTATTGGATACACCTTCTATCACAGACACGAAGGCAAGACTTTTGTTGCTAAGTTCGGAAACTTTCTGGAAAAGGAGTTTCTCTCGAAAGAAGTGAGTGGGAGGAAAGTAGAAATTGACGAGGTAACTGTACCTGCTCCCTTATTGGAAAGTAGTGCATCACAGAAAATTGTTTCTGTGACACCTACACCAATTAGTGAGGAAGCTAATGATAATGATCATGAAACTTCAGAACAAGATACTACTGAACCTCGTAGATCAACCAGAGTGAGATCCGCACCTGAGTGGTACGGTAATCCTGTTCTGGAAGTCATGCTACTAGATCATGATGAACCTACGAACTATGAAGAAGCGATGGTGAGCCCAGATTCCGCAAAATGGCTTGAAGCCATGAAATCTGAGATGGGATCCATGTATAAGAACAAAGTATGGACTTTGGTTGACTTGCCCAATGATCGGCAAGCAATTGAGAATAAATGGATCTTCAAGAAGAAGACTGACGCCGACGGTAATATTACTGTCTACAAAGCTCGACTTGTCGCAAAAGGGTTTCGGCAAGTTCAAGGGATTGACTACGATGAGACCTTCTCACCTGTAGCGATGCCTAAGTTTGTCCGAATCATGTTAGCAATTGCCGCATTTTATGATTATGAAATTTGGCAAATGGATGTCAAAACTGCATTCCTGAATGGATTTCTGGAAGAAGAGTTGTATATGATGCAACCGGAAGGTTTTGTCGACCCAAAGGGAGCTAACAAAGTGTGCAAGCTCCAGCGATCCATTTATGGACTGGTGCAAGCCTTTCGGAGTTGGAATAAGCACTTTGATAGTGTGATCAAAGCATTTGTTTTTATACAGACTTTTGGAGAAGCCTGTATTTACAAGAAAGTGAGTGGGAGCTCTGTAGCATTTCTGATATTATATGTGGATGACATATTACTGATTGGAAATGATATAGAATTTCTGGATAGCATAAAGGGATACTTGAATAAGAGTTTTTTAATGAAAGACCTCGGTGAAGCTGCTTACATATTAGGCATAAAGATCTATAGAGATAGATCAAGACGTTTAATTGGACTTTCACAAAGCACATACCTTGACAAGATTTGAAGAAGTTCAAAATGGATCAAGCAAAGAAAGGGTTCTTGCCTGTGTTACAAGGTGTGAAGTTGAGTCGGACTCAATGCCCGACCACTGCAGAAGATAGAGAGAAGATGAAAGATGTTCCCTATGCTTCAGCCATAGGCTCTATCATGTATGCAATGTTGTGTACCAGACCTGATGTGTGCCTTGCTATAAGTCTAGCAGGAAGGTACCAAAGTAATCCAGGAGTGGATCACTGGACAGCGGTCAAGAACATCCTGAAGTACCTGAAAAGGACTAAGGATATGTTTCTCGTATATGGAGGTGACAAAGAGCTCATTGTAAATGGTTACGTTGATGCAAGCTTTGACACTGATCCGGACGATTCTAAATCGCAAACTGGATATGTATTTACATTAAACGGTGGAGCTGTCAGTTGGTGCAGTTCTAAACAAAGCGTCGTGGCGGGATCTACGTGTGAAGCGGAATACATAGCTGCTTCGGAAGCAGCTAATGAAGGAGTCTGGATGAAGGAGTTCATATTCGATCTAGGTGTCGTACCTAGTGCATCGGGTCCAATGAAAATCTTTTGTGACAATACTGGTGCAATTGCCTTGGCGAAGGAATCCAGATTTCACAAGAGAACAAAGCACATCAAGAGACGCTTCAATTCCATCCGGGATTTAGTCCAGGTGGGAGACATAGAGATTTGCAAGATACATACGGATCTGAATGTTGTAGACTCGTTGACTAAGCCTCTTCCACGAGCAAAACATGATCAGCACCAAGGCTCCATGGGTGTTAGAATCATTACTGTGTAATCTAGATTATTGACTCTAGTGCAAGTGGGAGACTGAAGGAAATATGCCCTAGAGGCAATAATAAAGTTATTATTTATTTCCTTATATCATGATAAAAGTTTATTATGCATGCTAGAATTGTATTAACCGGAAACATAATACATGTGTGAATACATAGACGAACAGAGTGTCACTAGTATGCCTCTACTTGACTAGCTCGTTAATCAAAGATGGTTATGTTTCCTAACCATGGACAAAGAGTTGTTATTTGATTAACGGGATCACATCATTAGTTGAATGATCTGATTGACATGACCCATTCCATTAGCTTAGCACCCGATCGTTTAGTATTTTGCTATTGCTTTCTTCATGACTTATACATGTTCCTATGACTATGAGATTATGCAACTCCCGTTTGCCGGAGGAACACTTTGTGTGCTACCAAACGTCACAACGTAACTGGGTGATTATAAAGGAGCTCTACAGGTGTCTCCAAAGGTACATGTTGGGTTGGCGTATTTTGAGATTAGGATTTGTCACTCCGATTGTCGGAGAGGTGTCTCTGGGCCCTCTCGGTAATGCACATCACTTAAGCCTTGCAAGCATTGCAACTAATGAGTTAGTTGCGGGATGATGTATTACAGAATGAGTAAAGAGACTTGCCAGTAATGATATTGAACTAGGTATAGGATACCGACGATCGAATCTCGGGCAAGTAACATACCGATGACAAAGGGAACAACGTATGTTGTTATGCGGTCTGACCAATAAAAGATCTTCGTAGAATATGTAGGAACCAATATGAGCATCTAGGTTCTGCTATTGGTTATTGACCGGAGACGTGTCTCGGTCATGTCTACATTGTTCTCAAACCCGTAGGGTCCGCACGCTTAAGGTTACGATGACAGTTATATTATGAGTTTATGCATTTTGATGTACCGAAGGTTGTTCGGAGTCCCGGATGTGATCACAGACATGACGAGGAGTCTCGAAATGGTCGAGACATAAAGATTGATATATTGGAAGCCTATGTTTGGATATCGGAAGTGTTGCGGGTGAAATTGGGATTTTACCGGAGTACCGGGAGGTTACCGGAACCCCCCGGGAGGTATATGGGCCTTAGTGGGCCTTAGTGGAAGAGAGGAGAGGTGGCCAGAGATGGGCCGCGCGCCCCTCCCCCCCTTGGTCCGAATTGGACAAGGAGAGGGGGCCGGCCCCCCTTCCTCCTCTCTCCCCTCTTTCCCCCCCTCCACGAATCCTATTCCAACTAGGAAAGGGGGGAGTCCTACTCCCAGAAGGAGTAGGACTCCTCCTGGCGCGCCACACCTTGGCCGGCCGGCCCCCCTCCCTTGAACCTTTATATACGGAGGCAGGGGCACCCCTAGAGAAACAAGTTGATCCACATGATCATATTCTTAGCCGTGTGCGGTGCCCCCTTCCACCATAGTCCTCGATAATATTGTAGCGGTGCTTAGGCGAAGCCCTGCGACAGTAGTACATCAAGATCGTTACCACGCCGTCGTGCTGACGGAACTCTTCCCTGACACTTTGCTGGATCGGAGTCCGGGGATCGTCATCGAGCTGAACGTGTGCTAGAACTCGGAGGTGCCATAGTTTCGGTGCTTGATCGGTCGGGCCGTGGAGACGTACGACTACATCAACCAAACACTTCCGTTGTCGTTCTACAAGGGTACGTAGATCACACTCTCCCCCTCTCATTGCTATGCATCACCATGATCTTGCGTGAGCATAGGAAAATTTTGAAATTACTACGAAACCCTTTAGTAACCAACAGTTTCCTTTGGGTATCCTATGAAGACATGTTTCTCCGATTTGGGTTTCAGCTTATCAGGTTGAAGCTTTTTCACATAAGCATCACAGCCCCAAACTTTAAGAAATGACAGCTTAGGTTTCTTGCTAAACCATAGTTCATATGGTGTCGTCTGAACGAATTTAGATGGTGACCTATTTAACATGAATGCAGCCGTCTCTAAAGCATAACCCCAAAACGATAACGGCAATCGGTAAGAGACATCATAGATCGCACCATATCTAATAAAGTACGGTTACAATGTTTGGACACACCTTTACGCTGTGGTGTTCCAGGTGGCGTGAGTTGTGAAACTATTCCACATTGTTTCAAATAAAGAACAAACTCATGACTCAAATATTCACCTCCACGATCAGATCGTAGAAACTTTATTTTCTTGTTACGATGATTTTCCACTTCACTCTGAAATTCTTTGAACTTTGCCAATGTTTCAGACTTATGTTTCATTAAGTAGATATACCCATATATGCTCAAATCATATGTTAAGGTCAGAAAATAATGATACCCGCCATGAGCCTCAACACTCACTGGACCGCTTACATCAGTATGTATTATTTCCAATAAGTCAGTGGCTCGCTCCATTGTTCCGGAGAACGGAGTCTTAGTCATCTTGCCCATGAGGCATGGTTCGCAAGCATCAAGTGATTCCAAAATTCCATCAGCATGTAATTTCTTCATGTGTTTTACACCAATATGACCTAAACGGCAGTGCCACAAATAAGTTGCACTATCATTATTAACTTTGCATCTTTTGGCTTCAATATTATGAATATGTGTATCACTGCGATCGAGATTCAACAAAAATAGACCACTCATCAAGGGTGCATGACCATAAAATATATTACTCATATAAATGGAACAACCATTATTCTCTGATTTAAATGAATAACCGTTTCGCATCAAACAAGATCTAGATATAATGTTCATGCTCAACGCTGGCACCAAATAATAATTATTCAGGTCTAAAACTAATCCCAACGGTAGATGTAGTGGTAGCGTGCCGACGACGATCACATCAACCTTGGAACCATTTCCAACGCGCATCATCACTTCGTCCTTAGCCAATATTCGTTTAATCCGTAGCTCATGTTTTGAGTTGCAAATATGAGCAATAGAACCAGTATCAAATACCCAGGCACTACTATGAGCATTAGTAACGTACACATCAATAATAGGTATATCAAATATACCTTTCACTTTGCCACCCTTCTTATCCGCCAAATACTTGAGGTTGTTCCGCCTCTAGTGACTAGTCCCTTTGCAATAGAAGCACTCAGTTTCAGGCTTAGGTCCAAACTTGGGCTTCTTCCCTTCAGCAACAACTTGCTTGCTATTCTTCTTGAAGTTCCCCTTCTTCCCTTTGCCCTTTTTCTTGAAACTAGTTGAGGGAGTCCTGGATTAGGGGGTGTCCGGATAGCCGGACTATAACCTTTGGCCGGACTCTTGGACTATGAAGATACAAGATTGAAGACTTCGTCCCGTGTCCGGATGGGACTTTCCTTGGCGTGGAAGGCAAGCTTGGCAATACGGATATGTAGATCTCCTCTCATTGTAACCGACTCTATGTAACCCTAGCCCTCTCCGGTGTCTATATAAACCGGAGGGTTTTAGTCCATAGGAGAACAACAATCATACCATAGGCTAGCTTCTAGGGTTTAGCCTCTCTGATTTCGTGGTAGATCTACTCTTGTACTACCCATATCATCAATATTAATCAAGCAGGAGTAGGATTTTACCTCCATCGAGAGGGCCCGAACCTGGGTAAAAACATTGTGTCCCTTGTCTCCTGTTACCATCCGCCTGGACGCATAGTTCGGGACCCCCTACTCGAGATCCGCCGGTTTTGACACTGACACTAGTGGTCTTGTTAACCATCAACACTTGATGCTCCTTCTTGATTTTTACCTCTGCAGCCTTTAGCATCGCGAAGAGCTTGGGAATTGTCTTTCCATCCCGTGCATATTATAGTTCATCCGAAGCCTTTATAGCTTGGTGGCAGTGATTGAAGAACTCTGTCAATGACACTATCATCAGGAAGATTAACTCCCAGCTGAGTCAAGTACTTATGGTACCCAGACATTCTGAGTATGTGTTCACTGACAGAACCGTTCTCCTCCATTTTGCAGGTATAGAACTTGTTGGAGACTTCATATCTCTCAACTCGGGAATATGCTTGAAATATTAACTTCAACTCCTAGAACATCTCATATGCTCCATGACGTTCAAAACATCTTTGAAGTCCCCATTCTAAGCCATAACGCATGGCACACTGAACTATCGATTAGTCATCAGCTTTAGTCTGCCAGACGTTCATAACGTATGGAGTTGCTCCTGCAGCGGGTCTTGCACCTAGCGGTGCTTCCAGGACGTAATTCTTCTATGCAGCAATGAGGATAATCCTCAAGTTACGGACCCAGTCCGTGTAGTTGCTACCATCATTTTTCAACTTAGCTTTCTCGAGGAACACATTACAATTCAAGGGAACGGTAGCACGGGCCATTGATCTACAACAACATAGATATGCAAAAACTACCAGAACTAAGTTCATGATAAATTAAAGTTCAATTAATCATATTACTTAAGAACTCCCTCTTAGATAGACGTCCATCTAGTCATCTAAATGATCACGTGATCCATATCAACTAAACCATGTCCGATCATCACATGAGATGGAGTAGTTTCTATGGTGAACATCACTATGTTGATCATATCGACTATATGATTCACATTCGACCTTTCGGTCTCAGTGTTCCGAGGCCATATCTGCATATGCTAGGCTCGTCAAGTTTAACCCGAGTATTCTGCACGTGCAAAACTGGCTTGCACCCGTGTATGTGAACGTAGAGCTTATCACACCCGATCATCACGCGGTGTCTCGGCATGATGAACTGTAGCAACGGGGCATACTCAGGGAGAACACTTATACCTTGAAATTTAGTGAGGGATCATCTTATAATGCTACCGCCGTACTAAGCAAAATAAGATGCATAAAAGATAAACATCACATGCAATCAAAAATATGTGACATGATATGGCCATTATCATCTTGTGCCTTTGATCGCCATCTCCAAAGCACCGTCATGATCTCCATCGTCACCGGCTTGACACCTTGATCTATTGGGGAATGTAGTATTTCAAAAAAATTCCTACGATTATGCAAGATCTATCTAGGAGAAGCATAGCAACGAGCGGGGAGAGTGTGTCCACGTACCCTCGTAGACCGAAAGCGGAAGCATTTAGTAACACGGTTGATGCAGTCGAACATCTTCACGATCCAACCGATCCAAGTACCGAACGTACGGCACCTCCGTGTTCAGCACATATTCAGCACGATGACGTCCCTCAAGCTCTTGATCTAGTTGAGGATGAAGGAGAGTTCCGTCAGCAGGACGGCGTGGCAACGGTGAAGATGAAATTACCGGCGCAGGGCTTCACCTAAGCACTACGACGATATGACCGAGGTGTGTAACTGTGGAGGGGGCACCACACACGGCTAAGAGAAGACTTGGTGTGTCTTTACGGTGCCCCCTCCCATGTATATAAAGGAGGCGAGAGGAGGAGGCCGACCCTAGAGGGGGCACGCCAAGGGGGGAGTCCTACTTGGACTCCCGATCCAAGTAGGATTCGCCCCCCCCCCCCTTTCCTATTCCAACAAGGGGGAGAGAGGGAAGGAGGAAGAGGGGAGAAGGAAAGAGGGGGCGCCGCCCCCTCCTAGTCCAATTCGGACCAGCCATGGGGGGGCACCCCTTGAGGCCCTTCTCTCCTTTCCACTAAAGCCCATTAAGGCCCACTACTTCCCCGGGGGGTTCCGGTAATTACTCCAAAAAATACCCGAAACACTTCGGAACCTTTCCGGTGTCCGAATATAACCTTCCAATATATCGATCTTTACCTCTCGACCATTTCGGGACTCCTCGTCATGTTCGTGATCTCATCCTGGACTCCAAACAACTTCGTTCATCAAATCACATAACTCATAATACAAATCATCATCAAACGTTAAGCGTGCGAACCCTACGGGTTCAAGAACTATGTAGACATGGCCGAGACACATCCCCGGTCAATAACCAATAGCGGGACCTGGATGCTCATATTGGCTCCTACATATTCTACGAAGATCTTTATCGATCAAACCGCATAACAACAGACGTTATTCCCTTTGTCATCGGTATGTTACTTGCCCAAGATTCGATCCTCGGTATCTGATATCGCTTGAAGCTACGTCAGTATTTCCCCAAAGAGGAAGGGATGATGCAGCACAACGGCGGTAGGTATTTCCCTCAGATATGAAACCAAGGTTATTGAACTAGTAGGAGAACCAAGCAACACAATGTAAACAACCCCTGCATACAAATAACAACACCTCGCAACCCGACGTGTTAAAGGGGTTGTCAATCCCTTTCGGGTACGGTGCCTCAAACAGTGCGTGGATGGGAGAAGGCTGTAATAGATTGAATAAATAGATCGCAAATAAAAAAAGTGCAGCAACGTTTTTTTTATGTTTTTGGTTTAATAGATCTGAATAAAAAGTGCAAATAAAATAGATCGCAAAGCAAATATATGAGAAAGAAGACCCGGGGGCCGTAGATTTCACTAGTGGCTTCTCTCGAGAAAGATAGCAATCGGTGGGTAAACAAATTACTATTGGGCAATTGATAGAACCTCAAATAACTATGACGATATCCAGGCAATGATGATTACATAGGCATCACGTCCAAGATTAGTAGACCGACTCCTGCCTGCATCTACTACTATTAATCCACACATCGACCGCTATCCAGCATGCATCTAGTGTATTAAGTTAATGGAAAAATGGAGTAATGCAATAAGAACGATGACATGATGTAGACAAGATCTATCTATGTAGAGATAGGGCCCATCATTTTATCCTTAGTAGCAACAATACATACGTGTCGTTTCCCTTTCTGTCACTGGGATCAAGCACCGTAAGATCGAACCCACTACCGGGCACCTCTTCCCATTGCAAGATAAATAGATCAAGTTGGCCAAACAATACCCAAATATCGGAGAAGAAATACGAGGCTATAAGAGATCAAAGAAACTCAAATAACTTTCATGGATATAAAAAGATATGACTGATCATAAACTCAAAGTTCATCAGATCCCAACAAACACAAACCGCAAAAAGAGTTACATCATATGGATCTCCCAGAGACCATTGTATTGAGAATTCAGTGAGAGAGAGGAAGCCATCTAGCTACCAACTACGGACCCGAAGGTCTACAAAGAACTACTCACGCATCATCGGGGAGGCACCAATGGAGGTGGTGAACCCCATCCGAGATGGTGTCTAGATTGCATTTGGTGGTTCTGGACTCTGCGGCGGCTAGATGAATATTTCGTCGACTCCCCTAGGGTTCTGGGATTTTGGGGGTATTTATAGAGCAAAGAGGCGGTCCGGGGGCACCCGAGGTGGGCACAACCCACCAGGGCGCGCCTGGGCCTCATGGCGCGCCCTGGATTTTGGGGGTATTTATAGAGCAAAGAGGCGGTCCGGGGGCACCCGAGGTGGGCACAAGCCACCAGGGCGCGCCTGGGCCTCATGGCGCGCCCTCGTGGGTTGTCCCCTCCTCGGGACTCCCCCTAGGTGCAACCAGGGCCCAGTATCTTCCTTCTGGTCCATAAAAAATCTCTGTGAAGTTTCGTGGCATTTGGACTCCGTCTGATATTGATTTCCTGCGATGTAAAAACATGGAAAAAAACAACAACTGGCACTTGGCACTATGTCAATAGGATAGTACCAAAATATGATATAAAATGATTATAAAACATCCAAGATTGATAATAAAACAACATGGAACAATAAAAAACTATAGATATGTTGGAGACGTATCAGCATCCCCAAGCTTAACTCCGACTCGTCCTCGAGTAGGTAAGTGATAAAAACAGAATTTTTGATGTGGAGTGTTGTTTATCATGTCATATCATATTCTTTTCTTTATAGCATGGACATTTGGACTTTTATGTGATTCAAAGCAATAGTCTAGTTTTGACATAGTAATTTAGATACTCAAGCATATCAACAAGCAACCATGTCTTTCAAAATATCAACGCTAAAATAAGTTATCCCTAGCCCATCATGCTCAAACATTGATCCATTCATGAAACACACTCGCATATTAGCTACACCCAATACTCAAGTATGATCATATTGCCTCTTAGTTGGTGCTTTTATAAGAGAACATGGAGACTCAAATTCAAAAAAAAAATTGCATACAGTAAAAGAAATGCCCTTCGCAGAGGGAAGTAGGGATTTGTAGAGGTGCCAGAGCTCAAAGCGAAAAAATTAGATATAAAAACATTTTGGGAGGTGTATCCATCCCACCAATGAAAACGACTTAGAGTTCTGAACACTTTCCATGCTAGATATGCCATAGGTGGTTCCCAAACAGAAAATAAAGTGTATTCCTTTTCCACCATACTTTCACTTTCCATGGCTAGCCGTATCCACGGTTGCCCTCCATACCAACACTTTCCAATGAATTTATTATTTGACAACATAAAGTAAATTCATTTTTGCATTTCGGGAATGGGCATCCCTAAAACCTTTGCCTTACTCTCGGGCAATGACAAGTGAATAAACACTCATCATGAGAATAACACATCCAGCATGGAAAATATTAGCCACCTGTTACCGTTTCGCGAGCGAGACAAATACACAGAAGAGAAGTTTATTTTGAAAATTAGAGATGGCACATGCAAATTTGCTTAGAACGGCGAAAGAATACTGCATATAGGTAGATATAGTGGAATCATGTGGCAAAACTGGTTTAAAGGATTTTAGATGCACAAGTAGAGATCATACTTGGTGCAAAATGAAGGCTAGCAAAAGATTGGGAAGCGACCAAGCAAGAAACGAATAATCTCATAAGCAAGCATTAAGCATAATTAACACCGAATAATGCACTACAAGTAGGATATAATTTCATTGCATGACTATTGACTTTCGTGCATGCATAGGGAATCACAAACCTTAACACCAATATTCTTACTAAAGCATAATTACTCATCAACACAAATCACATATCACATCATCATATCTCAAAACTACTACTAAGAATCAAGTTTATTTTGTCTAATGATCTTCATGAAATTTTTACTTATCCTTCTTGGATATTTATCACTTTGGGACTAATTTTGATGTGTTGCTTTTCATAAGCTCAAACAAATATAAGTGAAGATCATGAGCATAATTTTTTCTTTCTCTCAAAATAATTTAAGTAAAGCAAGAGAGATTTTCTTTAAAAAAATTACTAACTCTCAAATAAATGTAAGTGAAGCAAGAGAGCATTTCTTCAAAAATACTAAAGCACACCATGCTCAAAAAGATATAAGTGAAGCACTAGAGCAAGTCGATTGCTCATAAAAATTTAAGAGAAGCATAGAGAGCAATTCTAACAAGTCATGAAATAATTTTGGCTCTCTCAAATAGGGGTGTCCAGCAAGGATTGATGACTTAAAACACAAAATAAAACAAGCAAAGACTCATATCATACAAGACACTCCAAGCAAAACACATATCATGTGACGAATAAAAATATAGCTTCGAGTAAAATACCGATGGTCGTTAAAAGAAAGAGGGGATGCCACTCATGTTGGGGAACACAATAATTTAAAAAAAAATCCTACACACAAGCAAGATCCATCTAGGTGATGCATAGCAACGAGCGGGGAGAGTGTGTCCACGTACCCTCGTAGACCGAAAGCGAAAGTGTTTAGTAACACGGTTGACTTAGTCGAACGTCTTCGCGATCCAACCGATCCAAGTACCGAACGCACGACACCTTCGCGATATGCACACGTTCAGCTCGGTGACGTCCCTCATACTCTTGATCCAGCTGAGGCCGAGGGAGAGTTTCGTCAGCACGATGGCATGATGATGAACGACACAGGGCTTCGCCTAAGCACTACAACGATATGACCGAGGTGGAAATCTATGGAGGGGGGCACCGCACACGGCTAAGACAAATGTTAACTTGTGTGTCTATGGGGTGCCCCCCTCCCCCATATATAAAGGAGGGGAGGAGGGAGGGACGGCCCTCTCTATGCCGCGCCCAAGGGGGAGTCCTACTCCCAATAGGAGTAGGATTCCCCCCTTCCCTAGTTGGAGTAGGAGAAGAAGGAAGAGGGAGAAGGAGAGAAGTAAAGGGGGGGCGCCCCCACCCAATTTGGATTGGGCTTGGGGGGGACGCCCTCCACCTGGCTGCCTCCTCCTCTCTCCCACTAAGGCCCAATAAGGCCCATTGACTCCCCGGGGGGTTCCTATAACCTCCCGGTACTCCAACTACCCCCCTTCCCAAGTTGGAGTAGGAGAAGAAGGAAAAGGGAGAAGGAGAGAAGGAAAGGGGGGCAACCCCCCAATTCGGATTGGGCTTGGGGGGGCGCCCTCCACCAGGCTGCCTCCTCCTCTCTCCCACTAAGGCCCAATAAGGCCCATTGACTCCCCGGGGGGTTCTGGTAACCTCCCGGTACTCCGGAAAATGCCTGAACTCATCCAGAACCATTCCGGTGTCCAAACATAGCCTTCCAATATATCGATCTTTATGTCTCGACCATTTAGAGACTCCTCGTCATGTCCGTGATCACATCCGGGACTCCAAACTACCTTCGGTACATCAAAACACATAAACTGATAATACCGATCGTCATCGAACGTTAAGCGTGTGGACCCTACGGGTTTGAGAACTATGTAGACATGACCGAGACTCACTTCCGGTCAATAACCAATAGCGGAACCTGGATGCTCATATTGGTTCCTACATATTCTACGAAGATCTTTATCGGTCAAACCGCATAGCAACATACATTGTTCCCTTTGTCATCGGTATGTTACTTGCCCGAGATTCGATCGTCAGTATCATCATACCCAGTTCAATCTCGTTACTAGCAAGTCTCTTTACTCGTTCCGTAATGCATCATTCCATAGCTAACTCATTGGTCACATTGCTAGCAAGGCTTATAGTGATGTGCATTACCGAGAGGGCCCAAAGATACCTCTCCGAGGAGTGACAAATCCTAATCTCGATCTATGCCAACTCAACAATCACCATCGCAGACACCTGTAGAGCATCTTTATAGTCACCCAGTTACGTTGTGACGTTTGATAGCACACTAAGTGTTCCTCCGGTAGTCGGGAGTTGCATAATCTCATAGTCATAGGAACATGTATAAGTTATGAGGAAAGCAATTGCGATAAACTAAACGATCATGGTGCTAAGCTAACGGATGGGTCAAGTCAATCACATCATTCTCTAATGATGTGATCCCGTTCATCAAATGACAACTCATGTCCATGGCTAGGAAACTTAACCATCTTTGATTAACGAGCTAGTCAAGTAGAGGCATAATAGTGACACTCTGTTTGTCTATGTATTCACACATGTACTAAGTTTCCGGTTGATACAATTCTAGCATGAATAATAAACATTTATCATGATATAAGGAAATATAAATAACAACTTTATTATTGCCTCTAGGGCATATTTCCTTCAACTCGGGGGCATCTCCAAGCTTAGTTGGTTGCTCATTATTGCATAATAGGTTGGGATGCTGGGGCATCCCCAAGCTTAGGCTCTTCTATCCTTCTTTCATCCATCGTAACATAACCCAAAACTTGAAAACTTAAATCACACAAAACTCAACAAAACCTTCATGAGATCCGTTAGTATAAGAAAGCAAACCACTACTATAAGTACTGTATCAAACCAATTCATATTTTGTTTTTGTATTATATCTACTGTATTCCAACTTTTATATGGCAAAAACTCATCAAAGAAAACCATAGATCCATCAAAATAAGCACACAATACAAAGAAAACAGAATCTGTCAAAACAGAATAGTCTGTAGCAATCTGACTTTTGCGAATACTTCTGTAACTCCAAAAATTCTGAAAACATAGGACGACCTGGGTAATTTGTATATTAATCTTCTGCAAAAAGAATTGGCATTTTATCTTATTCTGGTGATTTTCAACATTTGTTTTCATGACTGCATAAGTTTCTGTTTTTCAGCAAGATCAATCAACTATCACCCAAGAAGATCCTATAGGATTTACTTGGCACGAACACTACTTAAAACACAAAAACACAATCATACCAGTAGCATAATTGTGCTAACACACAAGAACAGAAAGCAAAAAGCAAAAATTAATTTTATTCATTGGGTTGCCTCCCAACAAGCGCTATAGTTGTACGCCCTTAGCTAGGCATAAAGCAAGGATCTATGTTTTGTCATCCTTGTCCTTTCGAAATCAAATAGAAAATTTTCTATGAATGGCATTTAATCTCCCATTTTGTGAAAGGACATGACCATTGATAGCAGAAGAAATATTAAGCACGTTGCGACAATTCGTATCTAAACTAGCCCTCATCTCTTTGAGCTTTTCATTTCGATAAAAGTATAGAAGGGTAGTTGGCTCAACATTTTCTCCCTTGGGGTGCCCGAATATAGTTTTCATCTTTTCATAAGTATCAACGGCATCCCCCTTCAAGAAAACCGTTTTCAAATATAGAATATAAAACTTGCTTAAAGGAGGAAGGCAAACCAACATAAAAACTTTTCAGGTATATTTCTATCTGATATTGGGGCACATAGCTAGCTCGAATTCTTAAAAGCCAATCCCAATCATCCTTCAAAGATTCATTAAGCAAATAACGAAAAATTTCGAGATCGTCTTCATCAAAATTGTTGATATTTTCCTTGACAATCCCGGTAAGTCCTTCCATAGCATCATTATCTATGAGCTTGGAGAAGACGGAGGGGCTATCCAAAGCACCAAAACTTGGGGGAAAACCCCCTAGCTTTTTTAGGGCCGGCCATGGCAACGAGAAAAACGGCGAGCGGAAAAGAGAAGCGAATAAAACGGCAAATTTTTGTGAAGTGGGGGAGAGGAAACGAGAGGCAAATGACAAATAATGTAAATTGCGAGGAGATGAGATTTCTGATTAGGAACCTGGTATATGTTGAAGATCCTCCCCAACAACGGCGCTAGAAATTCCTTTTGATGTCTCTTGAAGCTATGTCGGTATTTCCCCAAAGAGGAAGGGATGATGCAGCACATCGACGGTAGGTATTCCCCTTGAATATGAAACCAAGGTTATCGAACCAGTAGGAGAACCAAGCAACACAACGTAAACAACCCCTGCACACAAATAACAACACCTCGCAACCCGACGTGTTAAAGGGGTTGTCAATCCCTTTCGGGTATGGTGCCTCAAATGGTGCATGGACGAGAGAAAGTTGTAATAGATTGAATAAATAGATCGCAAATAAAATAAAGTGCAGCAAAGTATTTTTCTATTTTTGGTTCAATAGATCTGAATAAAAACTGCAAATAAAATAGATCGCAAAGCAAAATATGAGAAAGAAGACCTGGTGGCCGTAGATTTCACAAGTGGTTCCCTTGAGAAAGATAGCAAACAGTGGGTAAAAAATTTACTGCTGGGCAATTTATAGAACCTCAAATAACTATGACGATATCCAGGCAATGTTGATTACATAGGCATCACGTCCAAGATTAGTAGACCGACTCTTGCCTGCATCTACTACTATTAATCCACACATCGACCGCTATCCAGCATGCATCTAGTGTATTAAGTTAATGAAAAAATGGAGTAATGCAATAAGAACGATGACATGATGTAGACAAGATCTATCTATGTAGAGATAGGGCCCATCATTTTATCCTTAGTAGCAACAATACATACGTGTTGTTTCCGTTTCTGTCACTGGGATCAAGCACTGTAAGATCGAATCCACTACCGGGCACCTCTTCCCATTGCAAGATAAATAGATCAAGTCGGCCAAACAATACCCAAATATCGGAGAAGAAATACGAGGCTATAAGAGGTCATGCATATAAGAGATCAAAGAAACTCAAATAACTTTCATGGATATAAAAAGATATGACTGATCATAAACTCAAAATTCATCAGATCCCAACAAACGCAAACCGCAAAAAGAGTTACATCATATGGATCTCCCAGAGACCATTGTATTGAGAATTCAGCGAGAGAGAGGAAGCCATCTAGCTACCAACTACGGACCCCGAAGGTCTACAAAGAACTACTCACGCATCATCGGAGAGGCACCAATGGAGGTGGTGGATCCCATCCGAGATGGTGTCTAGATTGGATATGGTAGTTCTGGACTCTGCGGCGGCTGGATGAATATTTCATCGGCTCCCCTAGGGTTCTAGGATTTTTGGGGTATTTATAGAGCAAAGAGGCGGTCCGGGGGGCACCCGAGGTAGGCACAACCCACTAGGGCGCGCCTGGGCCTCCTGGCGTGCCCTGGTGGGCTGTCCCCTCCTTGGGACCCCCCAGGTGCAACCAGGGCCCAATATCTTCCTTCTGGTCCATAAAAAATCTCCGTGAAGTTTCGTGGCATTTGGACTCCGTCTGATATTGATTTCCTGTGATGTAAAAAACATGGAAAAACATCGACTTGCACTTGGCACTATGTCAATAGGTTAGTACCAAAAAATGATATAAAATGATTATAAAACATCCAAGATTGATAATAAAACAACATGGAACAATAAAAAATTATAGATACGTTGGATACGTACCAGTATCCTCATACCTAGTTCAATCTCGTTACCGGCAATTCTCTTTACTCGTTTCGTAATACATCATCCCGTAACTAACTCATTAGTCACATTGCTTGCAAGCCCTATAGTGATGTGCATTACCGAGAGGGCCCAGAGATACCTCTCCGATACTCAGAGTGACAAATCCTAATCTCGATCTATGCAAACTCGACAAATACCATTAGAGACACCTGTAGAGCATATTTATAATCACCCAGTTACGTTGTGACGTTTGATAGCACACAAAGTGTTCCTTCGGTATTCGGGAGTTGCGTAATCTCATAGTTAGAGGAATATGTATAAGTCATGAATAAAGCAATATCAATAAAACTAAACAATCATTAATGCTAAGCTAACGGATGGGTCTTGTCCACCACATCATTCTCTAATGATGTGACCCCATTCATCAAATGACAACACATGTCTGTGGTCACGAAACTTAACCATCATTGATTAACGAGCTAGTCAAGTAGAGGCATACTAGGGACACTCTGTTTGTCTATGTATTCACACATGTACTAAGTTTCCGGTTAATACAATTCTAGCATGAATAATAAACATTCATCAAGATATAAGGAAATATAAATAACAACTTTATTAATGCCTTTAGGGTATATTTCCTTCAGTCTCCCACTTGCACTAGAGTCAATAATCTAGATTACATAGTAATATTTCTAACACCCGTGGAGTCTTGGTGCTGATCATGTTTTGCTCGTGAGAGAGGCTTAGTCAATGGGTCTGCAACATTTAGATCTGTATGTATTTTGCAAATCTCTATGTCTCCCTCCTTGACTTGAACGCGGATGGAATTGAAGCGTCTCTTGATGTGTTTGGTTCTCTTGTAAAATCTGGATTCCTTCGCCTAGACAATTGCTCCAGTATTGTCACAAAAGATTTTCATTAGACTCGATGCACTAGGTATTACACCTAGATCGGATATGAATTCCTTCATCTAGACTCCTTCATTTGCTGCTTCCGAAGCAGCTATGTACTCTGCTTCACACGAAGATCTCGCCACAACGCTCTACTTGGAACTAGACCAACTGACAACTCCACCATTCAATATAAATACGTATCCAATTTGTGACTTAGAGTCATCTGGATCAGTGTCAAAGCTTGCATCGACGTAACAATTTACGACGAGCTCTTTGTCACCTCCATAAACGAGAAACATATCCTTAGTCCTTTTTTAGGTATTTCAGGATGTTCTTGACCGCTGTCCAGTGATCCACTCCTGTATTACTTTGGTACCTCCCTGCTAAACTAATAGCAAGACACACATCAGGTCTGGTACATAGCATTGCATACATGATAGAACCTATGGCTGAGGCATAGGGAATGACTTTCATTTTCTCTCTATCTTCTGCACTGGTCGGGCATTGAGTCTGACTCAACTTCACACCTTGTAACATAGGCAAGAACCCTTTCTTTGACTGATCCATTTTCAACTTCTTCAAAACTTTATCAAGGTATGTGCTTTGTGAAAGTCCAATTAAGTGTCTTGATATATCTCTATAGATCTTGATGCCCAATATATAAGCAGCTTCACCGAGGTTTTTCATTGAAAAAATCTTATTCAAGTATCATTTTATGCTATTCAGAAATTCAGTATCATTTCCGATCTGTCATCCACATATAATATCAGAAATGCTAAAGAGCTCCCACTCACTTTCTTGTAAATACAGGCTTCTCCAAAAGTCTGTATAAAACCATATGCTTTGATCACACTATCAAAGTGTATATTCCAACTCCGAGAGGCTTGCACCAGTCCATAAATGGATCGCTGGAGCTTGCACACTTTGTTAGCACCTTTAGGATCGACAAAACCTTCTGGTTGCATCATATACAACTTTTCTTTAAGATATCCATTAAGGAATAAAGTTTTAACATCCAGTTGCCAAATTTCATAATCATAAAATGCGGCAATTGCTAACATGATTCGGACAGACTTAAGCATTGCTACGGGTGAGAAGGTCACAGTCGTGGTTCTAAGTCTAATAGTAGAATATGGGGGTACGTAGGAGGAGGCAAGATCCTAGCTACGGTGAGATTGTGCACGCAAGATTTACGAGTTCAGGCCCTTCTCGGAGGAAGTAAAAACCCTACGTCTCGGTGCCCAGAGGTTTGGTCCATTGGATTATGCGTGAAGTTACAGGGGGTGCGTACCCTTGTGCCAGTGGAGGGGGTGGCTTATATAGAGTGCGTCAGGACCCCAGCCAGCCCACGTTACAAGGGGTTCAATGTACATAAAGGTGAGACCTTACTGGTAACGCCAATAATAAAGGCATATAAATGATCATTAAGACTACGGAGTGAACGCCTGACCGTTGCCTTCCTGAGTGACTTTAGATCTTTTGTACTCCGAGTGATTTCTAATGTGGTCGAATGAGTATATCCTGGTCGAATGGAATTGGGTTATCCGAGTGAAATGCTATTGGTCCAGTGGGTTGCACTCTGAGGTGATTTTAGTCGGTAGATGCTGCTATGCTTTGAATGTCTTTGACTTTAGGGCAGTGTCCTAGGGAAGGGTGTCTAGGTCAGGCCCATTACCCTACCCTAGGTACATGTCATCATCATTAGCCCTCGAATGGATCGGGGTCCGAGTGGAGAAGGGGTTGAAGATGATTCCGACCCGATTTTTATGCTTCAGGGGCATTTTACCTGGGTCGGTGAACCATGCTAAAACTTTCAACTCCATTTTCAGTCGCCTTGATCCATTGAGAGTTTGTCGAGTGAACTTATGCAGATATGCTTCAAGTGTTGGAGCGGTATGAAATCTTTGGCGCGATTGGTTGCGCTGCCATTCCCGGATCTCACGGGATTCGAAATTTGGAGAAGCGTGCAGGACAGAGGGCACCGTAGTAAACGGAACAGATTAGGCAAGGACGCCTCGATCCTCGCGTTGCCTTTTTTGCCATGTACTAAGCGCGTGACTGTTGCGGGATTTGACAGGATCGCTTGGGCCCACCGGTCAGCCACTCGGAAGTAGGCCTATATAAGGCGTCCGGGCCGATGTGTTTTGCATGGTGCGCCTCGTTCCCCTTCTTCCTCATGTGCTTCTCCACTGCATTCGCCCTTACTCTTGATGCCACCGCCCCGTCCGGGCGCAACCTACTATGATGGGGAAGGACAAGACGGCGGCTCTGGAGCGTGTGAAGAAGGCGATGACAGCGGCGAAGGGCAAGAAGACGAGTCGGGGGGATCGTCATCGAGGTCTGGCCTGCCGCCTGGCTAGATCCAGGGCGACTGGATTCGATCCACGATTCAGAAGGGGGCTTGATCGCCCACGGGTCTTGGCGGTTGCCGGGAAACGAGACCGAGCCACGACCACAAGAGGGTGAGTGCGTCCTCCTCGCGACTCATGTATGAGTTGATCGTGGTTTCTCCTTGCCCCTCATCCTTTTTTTCGGGGTTTCCTGAACTTCTTTGGAGCCCAACTCCATCACTTATCCCCCAACACCATCACATATCTTGCTGCGTTTGTTTCTCTGTGTGAGAATTTCTTGGGTTGTCGACCGCATTGGGGTCTTTTCAAACACATCTTTACTTGCCGCTCCCAGTCTGTAGAAAAAGGCTAATCCGAGTGAGGAGAGGACGCATGTGATCCAAATGTGCGGAGGTCTAGGAATTCAGATGAGGGGTAGGAGCACTTTCCCAGCTATGACACTTCCCGATTCAGTTAGAGGGTGGCAGTCGACTTGGTTTTACTGTAAAGAACAACCGACCCCTGGTCAGTCGACTGGCCTTCCTCCCTTCTCCGTGGATCGAGTCCAGCCGCCCTCTCCTTTGAAAGTGACTCCAGCGAAGAAAGCAGAGGTGAACATGCTAGTCGAACGAGCAGTCCAATTAGTCTGTGACGGTGTGACTGGCGTGGATTTGCTTGAAGTGTTTCTCAGTCGACGCGTCCAGCCACTCCAGGCCCGCGGTCATCGTATGTGGATGTACTCAGGTATTGATGACACCACTGAGATCCACCCGAAGGAAGTCACTGAGGAGATAGTAGAGCAGTGGCTGCAGGGCATCACTAG
The DNA here is from genome assembly GCF_018294505.1 of Triticum aestivum. Taxonomy (NCBI): domain Eukaryota; kingdom Viridiplantae; phylum Streptophyta; class Magnoliopsida; order Poales; family Poaceae; genus Triticum; species Triticum aestivum. Next base: position 153,382,685 of record NC_057809.1, read on the forward strand.
AAACAAAGACAACCCCAGGGGGTTCACGCGGGTTCCACCATTCGACGAGGCCAATGAACCAGACAAGGTGTGATCTTTACTGCCGAATGCTTTTTGCTCTGATTTGCAACTATGCTTGAACCCGATTGACATTTGTGCAATTATTTGCCTCGCAGATCTATACTGAGATGTACTCGATGCCCAATGGAGAGCAAGCAGTAATATTTCCCTGCTTATGTAAACACCTCGGTGTACAACACAGTCAGTAAGACCCTGTTACTGTTATTGACGACATTATAGTAACCACCGATGGACGAGAACTTTGCCTATTAGTCCACCTCACCTTGCGAGTAGGAAAACGGTTCTCTTCATCCCTCGCCCTTGGTACCGACGTTGTTGCCAACATAACCGACAGACTATCCCCTGACATGCCTTACTATCATGACCATGCAAGATGTCATCCCCCTTTCTACCTTTAACCCACATGGTGGGCCCATAACCCACAGTTCCACAGGATCAAAACCCGACTCTCCTGTATATCTTTGATTCCGAAATATTCTTGCTTTTGGCTTCGTATCATGTCACGAGCCACCTTCTGAGAGATGATCTATTCCCGATGCTCTGAACCCCTTTCTCACACTCTGTTCAGGTATCAATCGTTTGTCCATTTGGTTGAAACTCCCTATTGTACCTTCATACTTTGCTCTCAATGCCTTATTAAGTTTCAACTCGAGAGATACTTCTGCCTCTTTCCCTGAGTTGTTCACCAGATAATTAACCCTATAAGGGTCAGTTCTCCCGAAGTTACTCTTTACTTCCCCACTTAAATCTTGGGACGAGATTTCTTGTAGTGGAGGAGATTTGTAACACCCACAGTGTCATGCTACAGTAACCCTCTATGATTAAGCTAATCATTTTACTGAACAGTGCTTGATCACATTGGAATCATATCTCATTTCAAATTCCAACTCAAATTGAAATTCAAATATGAGGTGAAATAAAAGTTGTCCACATCCAGGAACTAAAAAGTTCATAATTTTGTAAATAATTCATTGTGAATTATGTTCAGGGTAGCAACATCATCTAAAGTACCTGGATGACTCTTACATCTTGAAAATAGAGCCAAGATCACCTTTTCGACTCTTTTAATGCAATGCAAAAATTCAAAATGGAATTATATTGCTCCCAAACTTGTTGTGGCAGTGCAGTATATTGCATCATAATTATTTGGCCAGATTGGACATTTTTCAAAAATGTTTTGGTAGCCAAACAATTTGCAAACAGAAAGAAAATGGCAATGCAGTAAAAGAAAAGGAAAATGGGAAAAGTGCACTGTGCACTTGGCCCCGTTGACCCAACAGTGTGGCCCGACCCATTTGGGTCGGCCTTTCCCTACCCCCTGCACGCACGCGCACCCGACGACCGGCTCGCCGTCGCAGTCACACCAGCTCGCCTCCTCGCCTCCTCGCGTCGCTATAGGGCGCCGGGGTGGATAAGAAGACCACCGCGGACACCCTGGGCAGCCCCAGATCTTTTTCTCTTGCCCCCTCTCCACATCTCCCTCTCCGTCGATCTGGAACGGGGCCGAACGCCACCGTCGCCATGACCACGGCGTAGAGGAGGCCACCTAGCTCCCCCTACCTCCTTGTCGAGTCCCTCCGCTCCGCCATTGCCTCCCGCATCACCTGCTACCGCTGGGTCAAGCCGGGAGCCGCTGTGCCGAGCGCCATGAGCTCGTCTTCTTCCTCGACTCTGACGAGATCCTCTGACGAATGCGCCACCTCTGCTGCTACAAATCTGTTGCCGGGCCTTTGTGTGCCTTCCCGGTGAGCCTCCCGGCCGAACCCCTCTCCTCTGCGTCCCTTGCCAAGCCCGTTACCGCTGCTGCCGAGCTCCGCGTCGCCGTCCCCCCTCGCGCCCTTCCTGCACGCCCGCGCGCGGCCTTGCCATTGCTAACCCCGCCGGCGCGCCCTGCCCGCCGCGCCTGGAGCTTCGCTCCCACGCGTGCCCACGCGTACGAGCGCTCGTCCGCTCCGTGCGCGCTTCCCCCGTGCTCGCCATCGCCGCCGCGACCCCCTGTTCGCCCGCGGCGCTGCGCCCTGCTCGACCTGCTGCTCCTGCCGGGCCACTGACGCCCGTAGCCGCCGCGCGCCACCCCGCACCCAACCCCGCCGTCGCGCCATGGCCCAAGCTCTGCCGTGGCCGCCCCCTCGTTGCCACCGCCTGCTTACCGCTTCTCCTCCTGCACCGCCCGCGCTTTACCGTGGCTACCGTGCTGCCACCCCGCCTCGCTCCACCGCGGGCGCCTACCTCCGCCGCCTCCGCCGGCCGTGCCCCTGCTAGCCCCGCCACCGCCAGAGCCTCCGCCGGGGACCACCCTCGCCAGCTCCTCGTCGAGGCCATGGCCTCCGTCGGCGCCCTCCATCACGCCTGTGCGTGTTCGGGCGGACGCCCAAGCCCAGGCGCCCGCATCCACCGCCCGGTAGCCTGCTGGGCCAATGACTTGTGGGCCCAACGCCCTTAAAGAACAAACAAAAGAATTTTAAAAAAATATATATTTAAAAATATTAATTAATTAATTAGTTAAAAACAATTAACTTAATTAATCCTGTTAATTAACCTAATTAACGTTTTAACTAATTAAGCTGTTAATTAGTTAAGCTCAGTCAATGGCAGACAGGCCCCACTGCCCCATTGACCCGTCAACCGAGTCAGAGTTGACTGTTGACTCCGCTGATATCAGCATGACATCATGTTGGCGCAATAAGTCCATTTTTAAATTAAAGATAATCCCAAAAATTGTTTAAATCTTTGGAAATTCATATAAAATAACCCGTAACTCGGATGAAAATGTTTTCTACATGAAAGTTGCTCAAAACGATGAGACGAATCCGAATATGCGGTCCGTTCGTCCGCCACACATCCCTAACATAGCGAACATCGAACCTTTCCCCTCTGGTTCGTCTGTCCGAAAATGCCAAACTTCGGGAAAGCATTCCCGGATGTTATCCCTTTCGCCGGTAACATGTAGCACCGCGTTAGAACACGTCTAGCTCTGCCTGTTGTCCTGTTATGCACTTGCTTGCTATGTATTTACTGTTTCTCCCCCCTCTTCTCTTCAGTAGACCCCGTGACGGCTGCCGATGCCGTCGTGATCGACTACGTCACCGACGACCCTCCTTCTCGTCTGAGCAACCAGGCAAGCCTCCCCTTTGATCATCTCGATATCGCCCATTCCTTTCTCTCATGCTTGCATTAGATTTTGCTACTGTTATTGTTTGCTCCTATTCTGATGCATAGCCTGCTTTTGTAACCTGCTCATTGTACCTTATCTGCCTATCCGAAACTGCTTAGTATAGGTTGGTTAGTGATCCATCAGTGACCCCACCTTGTCCTTGTTGCCCCTGCTTCATCATCGAAGACCCGATCAATAGGATCGAAGACCAGGCCCTGACACCGCACATCACTTTCCCCTTAGTTGCTTGACACTACTGGGTTACTATCGAGTGCCGGGGGTGAGACCTCATCAGCACTTCTGATGTTACCCTGTAGTGTAGCTATTCGGTCGTGGTCATCGAGGGTGATTCCGCCTTAACCACTTCCGATACGACTCTGTCGTGCAACCCCTCAAGTGTGAACTTTGAAGGTGGTTCCTCTTACGTTCACCTTGATGATTACATCGAGTGGAATCCGTCAAGGGTGATTCCTCAGGTTTTCCCCTTGGTGTTAGACACACAATTACTATGGTTACTATGACTTACACTAAACCCTGTTACTGAAGATGGGTCGGCCCCGAGGGGTACCCGTGCGAGCATATTTGCGAGTGATGAGGAGTCGGGTTGACCTGGAGGGTGCCCGCGAGATAATTACGAGGCGTGGCCGGGCATTCCTAGCCCTTGCCGCAAGTCCTCGAGACGGGGCGACGGGGTCACATCTTTCGTGAGTCTCTGCTTGTTACCGCGCGTTCCTAATCCACTACGATTTGGATATTTCATCCGAGGGGCCTCTGGCCTGATAGCACTAACCATCACGTGGGCATAGTATGGGCGTTCTGCGTCGTATGCATCAGCCTAAGCTTAATAGACGTCAGCGACTGAGCGGCGCGCGCCGGGTTGGACTGCGTAAGCACCTGCCTTGTTGAAGGAGGTAGCTAGGTCTGCTCACCGGCTGCATACGCAACGTGCAGGAGTTCCCGGGGAGATGGCCCATGACCCCTAGGGGCATAGGTTTAGTCCGGCGTGCTGGCCTCTCTATTAAGCCTAGGTCGGGTTGCGGCGTATTTGTCACATCCCAGCTAGTCCATGCATTAGAGTGTTGCATCATGTCTACCTTTCATCAAAAATTTGAATTGGGGAAGACAGAACCCCCAGAACCCCTCTGAATTCAACTAAGGCTTACTAAAAATATTTTCAATGAACCTGAAATGCCCTTCTAAAAAGTTCACCCTCTTTGTCTTGGGTTAGAACCTCTGGCAAAATTGGTGCACAATTTCCTAGGTTAACAGAAGGTCATTGAATTAAATCTTATGTAAATTGCATTTGGGCATTTAAATGCTAGTAAATATTCTGAATGCTCAAATAATTCTGGAAATAAGTGTGGGCTGTTGGAGATTTTCTAAACAGAGCCTCTGATTATTTTCAGGATTTTTAGAAGTGCCTAACTATTTTTAATAAAGCCACAAACTTACAGAAAAATAGAAAAGGAAAACAAAGCAAGGCAGAGGCTTACCTGGCGCCCACATGGCAAGCCCATCTGCCGGCCCAGCCCAGCCACCGCTCCAGCGAGCTGCTTGGCTCGGCCAGGCAGGCAGCCAGGTGCTCGATGCTGGCACTAGCGCGCGCCACGCAGCTGCCCGCCGCCCTGCTTCCTCCCCTCGCCGTTCTGCCGCCCTGGGTCGGTCACCGCTCCTCCCCCGAGCTCGCAGACACGCCCTCTCCTCCCCAGCTCCTCTCCCTCACTCTCCCGCACCATGGCCGATGCCACCGCAGCCGCACCGCCGCCGTAGTCGCGCTCTCCGTCGTCCCTGCGCTGTGCCACCATGTCCAGGAGCTCCGCCGCCCTCCTCTCCTTCGAGCAAGCCGAGCCCTGAGCGCTCGCTTGCCCCGAAACCTCTGCACCGACCCCGCCCGACTCCGCCACCGCCGGAGAACCCCTTTGCTGTCACCGCCGCAACAGCTCGTCCCCGGCCGCGCCGTTTGCTTCTACGTGACCGCCGTGAGCCCAACTACCTCCTCCCCCTTCTCGTTCTCGCTCTCGAGCACCGCAGTGACCCCATGTAGCTTCACTGCACGCGCCACCACCGAGCTCGTCTCCGACGTGTCTCCGACCAACCACTGGCCAACCACTGGCCACACCACCGTGTCCAACACACTCACTGCATCCCCAGGAGCCCAACGCACCACCCCACGCGCCTCGCCGTGCTCCGTAGCCTCGGGTTCATCTTCACCCGACTCCGGTGACCACCAAGGTCATCGTCGGCGACGTTCCCGGCCACCCCGAGCTCAACCACCACCACCAAACGCCGCGGCTTGCTCCCAGCTACGCGTAGATGCCCTCCGCCGCTCATTTGGTCGCCGGAACGCGCTAATGCACTCTCACCGCCGCGTCTGGCCTCGCCGGCGGCTAAACGCCGGTGGGTTTGACCTTTGACTTTGACTGGGTGGGCCCAGGTTGACTCCCCTGAGTCTATGACAAGTGGGACCCCCTGCTAATTAACCCAGATTAATATTAACTAAATTTAGTTAGTTTAAATAACTGCTTACACGTGGGACCCACTGGTCAGGTTGATCTGGACGTCCCCTTTGACCACTGACGTCACCCTGACGCACTGCTGACGCAATAACTAATTTCTGGATTTATTTTTATATAGGAAATTCCAGAAATTGTTGCAAACTTCAAAAATTCATAGAAATTAATCTGTAACTCCAAATGCAAAGGTTTATAAATGAATTTTGATTAGAAAAATTCAATCTATCCATTGGTAATGGTTTCATGCATGACAAAACAAGTTAATCTTGCTATTTGAGCAATATAAGATAATGCACTAATATGGCTATGTTAAATGAACTAACATTTGAATCTTTGATTTAAATGAGTTCATTCCTTTCTGTTCTAGCTTGCATTAGGCCAGGACACATTCATACTGCCATGTCATAGCATGCATCATATTGTTGCATATCGTCATGTGTTGATTATGTTCGGTGTGTCTTTCGTGGTAGGTTCTGCCTTCGAGGATAACCCCGAATATCCGTCTGAAGGGCAGTACCCTACTGCCACTACATCAGGCAAGCAACCCATTGATCATTCTGATACAAACCCATGATCTCGCTTCTGCTCTTGTTTACTTCATTAAGACAACACGATTCAAACTGCTGTGTGTTGCGGTAGTTGAACCCACTTCCTTTGCATGACCTATCATTGTCACAGTAACTAGATGAAACCCACTAGCATGTGTAGGAGTTGATTGAGCCATATTTGTGTTTCCTACCATGCTATGCTTGCTATGCTTAGAATAGTGTCAGGTCTGGCTCATCGAGATGATGAACTAGAGTGAAAGGTTGTGTCAGTAACGAGAGTGAAGTGTTGAACATGATTTGGTAAAGGTATCGATGAGAGGCCATGTAGGAGTACATGGTGGGTTGTTTCATTGAGGCCGTCCTTAAGAACTGATATCTGTGTGTGTGATTTAAGATTCAGCTACTACCACGCGTTGGGCCCGAAACCAATGGACCCTCTCGACTTATTAACCACTCTTGTCCTCTGTCCGGGAGTTGCAAAGTAGTTTCTGGTGTTTGTAGTATGCTGGGGGCCACACGCAGCACTGACCTTAGGGGTGGGCTGTGTTGCGGTAGGCACGTGGCCCGGTGTACCAATTCGCCCGTTTGGTGTCTCGGGAACCCTGCACACATCGTTCGGGGCCATTAGTGGAATCCTCGGCCGGACTCCCTGCGGATGGAACCCGAATAGGCGATAAACCTGGACTAGGGACTCGTGTGTTTAGTCAGGTCGTGGCCGACACCCTCGTTGGGCTTCCGCTTGAAGGTTGCCGAGTACACGTCGTGTAGTGGCGATAAGTGGTGAGAGCGTGTGTGAAGAAGTACACCCCTGCAGGGTATAAAACTATTCGAATAGCCGCGTCCACGGTAAATGACTACTTGGTCACCTATGCAGTTCATAGACAAGTAAATGGATACTACTAAAAGCCTCAAGATAAGTGTGAGTACCGCGGATGGCCCTCTCGTAGGTTGATGAGAGAGGATCCACGGTGGAGTATTGTGTTGGTGATTAGTGGACTCGTGTGCGACAAATGCTTTACAAGTTGTGTCTATCGTAGGATAGCTTAGCCATGAGTCAAAGCTGGCTTGCTGCAATAACTCCACTACCTTCTTGAGAATGTGCATGTATAGTAGGATTCTGTTGTAAGACTTGCTGAGTACCTCCGTACTCATGTTGCTTTAATTAATGTTTTCAGACGACAACACCGCCCCTCCGATGGGTTCTATGTAGACCTCGACGTTGATGAGTGACTAGCCACCAGGTGGTGGTCCAAGCCTTGGAAGGGCCCGCTGTAGATAAATAGGCTTCCTCAAGCCCTTTTCCATTCTAGTGTCTATACTCAGACTAAGTTGCTTCCGCATGTGCTTGCATGATTGTATGACTTGAGTGTCGGGTCGTGTGACCCCTATCTGTATGAACATGTTATGTATGGCTCCTCGAAGCCTTTTAAATAAAGTACTTTGAGTTGTAGAGTTTTGTTGTGATGCCATGTTGTATGTACTCATATCGGGCATATTGTGTGTATGATTGAAATGCTTGGTATGAGTGGGATCCGACAATCTAGTTGTTTATCCTTGGCAGCCTCTCATATGGGGAAATGTAGTTTAGTGCTTCCTGAGCGATAGTAGTCTGCTACAGCCCGGTTCACTGGAGTCCTGCTAGCCCAGCACTACTGCTCTGGACGCTTGACTGGCCGGCATGTGTTTCACCTTGTTCCTGTGTCTGTCCCTTCGGGGAAATGTCACGCGGTGACATCCGGAGTCCTACCTAGCCTGCTACAGCCCGGGTTACCGGAGTCCTGTTAGCCCAGTGCTACAGCCCGGATTCACACGCTGTTGACCGACATGCTCGATGTGATTCATGTATGCCTGACCCCATGGGTTATTGCCGCTTTGGGTTCACGACTAGCCATGTCGGCCCGAGTCCTCTGTCATATGGATGCTAGCGACACTATCATATACGTGAGCCAAAAGGCGCAAACGGTCCCGGGCCATGGTAAGGCGACACCCGTGGGATTACCGTGCGTGAGGCTGCAAAGTGATATGAGGTGTTACCGGCTGGGTCGATGTGACTTGGAATCGGGGTCCTGACAGTATTGTTTGGCCGAGGCCGGGCATGACCCAGGAAAGTGTGTCCGGCCGGAGTTAGTCGAGCGTGGTGGGTAAGTTGGTGCACCCCTGCAGGGAAGAAAATATCTATCGATAGCTTGTCCTACGGTAACGGACACTTGGAGTTGTATCTCGATCGATACAACTAGAACTGGATACTTGTGATGAGAACTGGATGGTGATGAGAAATGGATTGTGATGATAACTGGATAGTATGGCTCTGGGATTGCTTTCTCGCAGGGAGTCGAGAAAGGATCTCTGGCCGAGGTTGATAACACTACTACTCCTTTACTTTATGCTACTCTACTCCCTCCTATTGCTGCAAGATGGTGATATTCCAATAGATGCTAGTCTTCGATAGGACTAGGCCTTCTCTCTATTCTGGCATTTCTGCAGCCCAGTCCACATATACAACCTTTCTTTGATAATGTTGTATATGTAGTGTAGATCCTTGCTTGCGAGTACTTTGGATGAGTACTCACGGTTGCTTTGCTCCCCCTTTCCCCCCTTTCTTCTTCTTTCCGGTTGATGCAACCAGATGTCGGAGCCCAGGAGTCAGATGCCACCGTCGATGCCTACTACTACGTGGAGAGCGTCGACGACCAGGAGTAGTTAGGAGGCTCCCAGGCAGGAGGCCTTGCCTTTTCGATCGATGTTGCTTTTATGCTAGCCTTCTTAAGGCAAACTTGTCTAACTCATGTTTGTACTCAGATATTGTTGCTTCTGCTGACTCTTGTGTATTTGAGCTTATGTATTTGAGCCCTGGAGGCCCCTGGCTTGTAATATAAAGCTTGTATTATTTTAATTTGTGTCTAGAGTTGTGTTGTGATATCTTCCCATGAGTCCTTGATCTTGATCGTACACATTTGTGTGTATGATTAGTGTATGATTGAATCAAGGGCGTCACAAGTTGGTATCAGAGCCGACTGCCTGTAGGTAGCCCCCTCTCCAACTCCTTGGCCGAAGTCGAGTCTAGTCACTGAAAAACTTTTACTAACATTGGTTGTGTGTCTTACGGGCCCACGTCGCCATTGAGTGGTACTAGGATCTTTTACTCCTCGACCTCTACTCTGGGATTCTGATTTCTCTTCTATTCGGGTTATAAGATTTTGCTAACTCTAACTTTAGGGTCTCGTAACTACTTCCTCCCGGAGAGCCCCTCATTCCAGATGGTCGCTTGCTATACCAGAAGATTCTGAAGATACTCTCTGATATTCTCTCGAGATCTTGTGCCCACCGCTTTTGCTATTCCCGACCACCAGTTAATCCTTATGTTTAACTACTTACACTTGCCATTCTTACATTCTATCCCATTGATCTTGTTATTACAAGATACCCCGAAATTCTCTCTATTGTAATATAAAGCTTGTATTATTTTAATTTGTGTCAAGAGTTGTGTTGTGATATCTTCCCGTGAGTCCTTGATCTTGATCGTACACATTTGTGTGTATGATTAGTGTACGATTGAATCGAGGGCGTCACAATGACGTGCAACTTGGTGTTGCCGTGGGCCTCCACGTCCTTGTACTCGTCGAAGAACACCATCGCCGGTAGTAGGGCTTGGTGTTTTCTGCGGAGATCGATGTGATGGAGCAATTTGGTGGCAGCGCAATGGATACTTGTGTTGTTGTGGATAAGAAGGCCTTTGGCAGGGGTCTGAATTTAAGGGGAGGGCACGGGGTGGGATGGCCACATCGGATGAACTACACGATCTCGCTGACGATGCGGTTGTGCAGATCGTGGGTTGGTGTTGCGCCTATGATCGTGGGTTTGTGGCGATGGCACCACTCGGATGGGTGGTTGTATGCGAACGTGGTTTTTTTAACATGGTCTTATTTTATTTTTGATCAGTAAATCTTTTTAACCACCAATTTCTGTGCGAACGGGCATTTGTCACGTTTATATGTATCCTACGTGTTCACGGAACTGCATTGGTTATCATGCTGCACTGCATCGTCTATCAAAGAGAACTACATTTTGTCTATAGGTGCATACTGCACCGTTTTTTTGCGTGTGCTTGCTGCAGCCCCTGAAAAAAGTACAATGTATTCCACAATTTTACGAGTTTTTCGCTGTGGACTAGACCGTGTATTTATTCATGCAGGTAATCCGGAACTGAATTGCTATATCGTACTGCTTCATCTAACCAAATGCACTGCATTTTTCTAGAGCTGTGTACTGCATCTGTTTTTGCATGTACTTGCTCCAGTACCTGGCACGGGAGGGGTATGGGGGGGTTGCCCTCCCCCCTTTTTTGATGTGGCACTTATTTGAAGGTAGACTTTTTTCGGATGCGTTTTCTTAACACGCGCGTTGTTTTTGAATTTTACTTTTTTTACAAACTACATGTATTTTATTTTGTTTTACCATCTGAACTTCATTGTTCTTCATAGAGAACTGCATCATGTGCATTTCGATGTAGTCTGACTTATTCAGCCGAGCTATTTTTGGGCCGGCCCATTTTATGTGACCCTTTGCCACGCCGGCCTCCTACGTGTTCCTCCCAGGCGATCCCAACCGCACCGCTGACAGGGAGAGAGACCGAGAAGAATCCCCTCTCCTCTCTTGCAGTTTCTCCTGAGGCATCTCTCCCTCGAGCAAAACTACCGACGCCCGCAGCAACCGCTGCCCTCAAGTGGTCCTTATTCCTGCATTCCACGTCACCGTCCGCTCCGCGAGCCCTTGCCGCTGCGCTCCCGCAGCCCTTTCCCATCGCCGCCCCCCGGCCGCCGCCGTTCATCCCCTTTTTTGTGGTACGTTCCCCTTGGCCTCGGTCTTGATCGTCCCCTCATCTAGTTTCGTGATTCTCGTAGTTGCTGTTGCTGTTTTTGCTTGTGTAATTTTTCCATAGGCACACGGTTTTATCTCGATTTGAAGTCGATACTCGTGTGTGCTCTGTAGGCAGAGCAAGGTGGATCTAGGGTTTCGTCGGATTTCACCGATTTTGTTGCTTATATCTGTCACTTCGTCCTTGTGTTGTAGGCAAACGCCATGTCTTCGCCGAGCAGAATGGGAGGAGGAGTTCAGGGTATGTGGAGTGCTTATTTTTTGGCTTTGTTTATTTTGTTTGATGTTTATCTAGTTTCCTAATTCATCCTACATATTTGTTTATGCTCTGTTGGTTGTCAGCGTTCGTTTGCATTATTTTGTCATGTGATGTTTTGTAATTTCTGTTTCTCGTTTTTTTAATCCAGTAGGTGATTGCAATGCTCATAATGATACACCAATTGGCTCTCGTTGTCCTAGTGGTAAGGATCATGGTGGTGAGGGAGGACATCAAGCAAATTCGCCGATTGAATCTTCTCTCATAAGTGTGGCCCCTCCTTCTGGTATGTGAACGCTTTGTTTATTTTGTGTATGCTGCTTACTTGATGTTGTACAAATTGGCGTTCCCTTGTTGTATCTAGTCCGTCATTTTATTGGGAACAAATGTGAAGTTAGTGTATGTAGCACTGTATTTATTTGTATATGTGAACTCCACTATATGTATGTGTGAACTGCATTGTTGTTTTATTCAATTTTTTGTACAATGCATTAATTTTTATTCTAGCTTATGATTGGAGCACTGCATTTATATGTCTAAGTGTACTGCATTTGTTCTTTTTATGCACTTTTTAACGACCATAGTCAAACTTCATTTTGACACAGTGTATGTTTTCCATCCTGGGGCGCCTAGGTTTGAGGAGGTTACTCAATTGATTGACCATTATTTTGCAGAGGGTGATGTTGGTGTGAGCTTTGACCAGAGATGTCCCATCTTGTCTGAAACACAATCGCAGTCTGTTGATGGTACAGAGCAAGTTACACAGGATTGGATGGTCTTGCATCAGCTTTGTGCATATGAATTGAAGCAAAACAAGAAGAAGTTGAGGTTTGAAAGTGACTCAGAAGAGTTTGTAGAGAAGGAGAAGCAGAGGAGAGCTGCAGATGGTGCCAAGGGTGCCAAATTTGCCAAGGTGAAGTAGCCTGCTTTGCAGAAGAAGAGGCTGAGCACTATTGCTGAGGAAGGTGGTACTCCTCGGCGGAGTCCACATGTTGCTGGCATGAACAAGAATCTTGGCAAGAGAATTGCTGAAACTGGTGGAAAGGATTCTCAACGCAAGCGACTACATGCCACTGAAGGTCCCTACTCTGACGATGACAACTTTGTGCTTGCTGATTTTGTGAGGGATGTTCATACTGGTAGACGCAAAGACTGTGGTTCATCTAAGAGTCTACCCAAGCGTGCTTGTGATGATGTCTATAAAGATGTTGGTGCTGACTCTGGCGAGGAGGCGGATGTTGTTCCAAAGGTTTGTTGAAGTGGACTGCATTTGTTTCCTTCATTGTTATTCTATCTGTGTTTTCTCTGTCTCTTTTTTAGGCTAATCTTCTAATGTGGGCTGCATTTCCCTCTTCTCAGAGGAAGAAGTCTAGTAAGAGCAATGCAACTGAAGATGATGCCGAGGCAGATGATTCTCGATTTAACAAGACCGTACGTTTGTCGCTTCCCACTGTTTGCAAGGTTGTTGCTTTATTGAAAGAGGCACACTGTAGTCGTGTTCGGGATGCTAGATTCGGCGTTGTCTTTAAACTGACAGTAAAGAAAAATGTGTCACGCATTCTCATGTGCTATCTTATGGGAGTGATTGGCCCTGCCACCATGATAATGGACTTTGGGAATGGCAGGGTTCTTTGAATCAATCATGATGCAGTTCATCACATTTTTGATTTACCTATGGGACGTCACACTACACCCACGCCTGCTACCAGCGACCATGATGACTCGTTGACTGCCCTCAAGGATGAGCTTGGCTTTGACCGTTCAAATAGTATAGGTGTCAAGGACTTGCTTGAGAAGTTGAAGGTGTTGGTGGAGGAAGATGATCATGTGACTGTTGATCTTGCTGTGACGGTGCTCTTCCTGATACTTTACTAGAATTTGGTGTGCCCCGGGCCTGCAGTACGTTTGGGTAGAGTTGCTGCAATGGTAGAGAACATGGATTATGCGGTAATGGCGCAGATGGACTTTTGCCAGCTTGTTGTTGATGAGTTGCAGGCAACTGTGGTGAGGTGGCAAACAGAAGGCAGCAAGCAGAATTGTGCAGAGGGTTGTGCCATTGTCCCCCTGATTATGTATCTTGATTGCTTGAAGCTTCGCAAATTTTCAGTTATGCACACGTTAACGCCACGTGCGTCATACCTGACGACCAAGGACCTGATGAAGTTATACAATGAGGATGTGTTTGTCAAGGGAAAGATTTACTTGGAAACTTACAAATTTGGGAAGCTGCCGGTTAGTGCATCCGAGTTGTTTAAAAAAAGGTGCAGTCATTATAAATCTAAACTTTTTAGTACTCACGTGTGTACTTCTCTTTGCTTCTTGTCTTTTTTGCAGTGGAAGGCGTCATTTATATTGTGTACAACCATCTTGCTGCAGTTATATGTGGCAGCTCTAATGCGGGGGCTAGCACTCATGCTAGGTTTTATGAGCCTATATGTAGCCAGCTTCCTGCCTGTGATGATGATGTGCCGCATACTCATGGTTTCATGGATGTGCTCGTCAGATGTTTGATAATAGAAGCTCTTCTAAACAGACATTCGTTGGCGGCAAAAAACACGAGGAGATTGATGAGCTTATTCTAAAGGTTTTGAAGTTGACTGAAGAATCGCCAACCTCTGGTGACAGGTTGAGAAAAGTTGCTGGTTTTTTCCCTGTTGGCCATGGCCCACGAGATGAAGATATTGTTGCTGCTCACAATTTTGATTGCAGCGTGATTGAAAGCCTGAAGATTGCAGTGACGAATATTCAGTCTTCGTATGCTCAGTTGAGACATTCACAGGAGGAAAAATGCGGTTGGTATGAGAAGGATGTTGAGCATATTTTGGATGAAATGAACCGTCAGGACGCTAGCATCTGCGCTGATAATGTATGTTCTAGGTTTTTTGTGCCTTTGAACCTCTTTTGTGTATTATGTGGACCGCTCCTCACTATTTTTTTTGTTTTTTGTGATAGGCTGGAGTGGAATCTTTTGGTGTCCATGTATCTAGGGACGATGGAATTGGTCAGGTACAAGTACTTCTGCCATACATCCCTCTTCTTGAACTTGCATTTTTTGCTTTCCATTTTATTGTATTTTTTGTGTACTTGGCGATTGTAAAGTGTGTACTGCTTGTGCATAGATGAAGTTTTTCTCTTTTTTGGTCGTTACCGTCTTATTTTCGTTTTTGGTTTGTTCTATGCATGTAGACTGGAGTTGCTGCTTGTGTGTGCACAAAGAGTCCTACGATGGCTCTGGGAAGGATGAGGTCTTGGCTGATGCATCGTCCCCTCCGGATGTTGTAGCTGATAAGGTATAGTTGAATTACTTTTTCTGTTAGTGGGTTGTAATCTAATTTTTTTTGTTGTTGTTGTTATAAACTTGATGTACGATGTGATGTTCACTCATATGCATTTCATTTACATATGTGAGCTGCAATAGTTTTACATGTGTGAGCTTCAGTCTTTGACAGAAGTGAACTGCAGTTCTTTTCGCATGCGTGGTTCATAGTCTTTTACATATGTAAGCTTCAATATTTAACATAACTGAACTGCAGCATTTGACAAAGTGAATTGTAGTTCTTTTTTACGTATATGTGGGTTGCAGTTGTAGTTGTTTTGACACATGTGGGTTGCAGTTGTTTTGCATACGTGGGCTGCAGTTGTTCTGCGTATGTTATCAGCATTTCTTTGACATAAGTGTCCTGTGTTTTGTTGTGTTAATCATCCCCATGCTCATTTGTGTTATTGTGTCTTTTTTAAACTTTCCATGGCCCGGAGAATAAAACGTAGAAGTTCATGATGATCTGAACCAGGGGGGTTGTGCTGTTGATGGTGGTGGCAGTGTTGATGCTTCTGCATCGGTTGCCGTCGACGGTGCAGATCGTTGTGTAGCTCAGGAATCCCATGATGATGTTTCCCCTAGTCAGCATGAAGATTCTGATTTTGGCATTGAAAAGCCACTGGAGAATGTCGTTCCTGCTATTAGTGTTGTTGCTTCCCCTATTTGTCTGGCGGCCAACGATGTTCCTGAAGTATCTAAGGATGTTGCGGTTGACCAGACTGTTGTAAATCCAGAGAATGCTGATGTTGCTTCAGAAGGGCAGTCTAGTGAGGTTGTGGTGGATTCGTTGCAACCTAACCAAGAAAATGTTTTGGTCAGCTCTAAAGAACAACAACATGAAGACTCTGACACTGAAGGCAAGAGTTTTGTTTCGAATAGTGCAGTTGAAGTTTTTATCATTCATTTTGTTTAATTACTATGGTAGTTGTATTAGATGTCTAATGATAAGTGAAACTTGATCTTTTCTTGATGATTTTCAAAATAGCTAGCAGAATTTCCTTATCTTAATATTTGAACTTCATTCTTTTGGATAAGTGAACTTAATCTTTTTGTTATAGATGGCGAACTTCCTGTTGTGACAACGTCGAGTATTGATCTAGCTCTTCTGAAAAGATACAATGAGTTGTACGCTGCTATTACGAGGGCTCGGAAGGACAAGAAGAAGAAGTATGGCTTTTTGTACGCTGCTATTACTCACTACAGGTCTTGTAGATCTTGGGGTTTCTTTGCTAGTAGATAAGTTTAAGGGACCTCCGACGATGGTTGTCCCGTACCATATTTGTGTAAGAATGCAAAAAAATTTGTTTTATTTTTTGATTTTCTTTTCTGATTTCGTGCGATGACCTGTTTGCTTGAGCACTATTTCATTTTTTGTTTTGTTTTGGCACACAAGTATTTGGAATGGTGGTACTGTAGGCAGGAGTGTTAAAATGATGTTCTCTTGAAAAGCCGAGGAGCGTGTTGATAAAAAGGATATGGTGAGTAACGTTTTTACATGTCGAAAACTATATTTTGTGTGTTTGTTTTTATAGTGTTCTATTTCTTCTTCTTATAATAATTTTATTTATTTTTCGTGCTTTGAACAGGTCCTGTTTGCAAGTTTTGATCCGCTAGAGACGGGGGATGGCGTTGGTCATTATTGTGTAGTTACGTTAAATGTGAAAGAAAGGCAGTTCGATTTTCTTGACTCACTCAATAAACCTGGCAACCCTGATGCGATCAAGGTTTTTAGGAGGATGGTTAAAAATATCAAGCGTGCATGGAAAGAAGGTAGCTCAAGTTCTGATGAGCCGCTAAATCCTCCTACACTTGATGGATTTGTGTTGAAACATGTCATTGTCCCAATGTAGCCAAATGGGTGTGTTCCGTACAGCCCCTCTCCACCATACTGCTCAAGTTTTTTTTTCATTTTTGTGAAACTAATGTTTTTTGTTCTTTTATTGCAAGCATGATTGTGGATTCTATATGTTTCAATTCTTGCAGACTTGGGATGGTGCTCGAGTTGCTCAGTTTGGGGTGGAGCACATTGGCTACATCAGAAAGGCCATGCTCTATAGTTGGCTCACATCAAGAAAGTGTTGCCTCGATTTAACATCACTTTTAATTTTTGCAGTTAAAGGTTAATTTAGTGAACTTCTTTATCTCCCTTATTTATTTTTTGTCTACTGCTTGCTTCCGCTTCTTAAGGCCTTTTTTACTAGTGTGTTTAGTTAAATGCGTGATTTAGAATGGATGTCTATATTTTTGTTGTAGTGAGCTGCATTTGTTGTAGATAAGTTAGCTGCATTTATTTTGGGGCAAGTGAGCTGCATTGTTCTTTATAAGCGGGCTACATTGTTGTAGACAAGTGGGATGCATTCTCTTCTTTAGTGAACTACATTTTTTATATTATTGAGATGTATTACATTTTTTTGTTTTGTATTTTGTGCTGAGTGTTTCCATGTTTTTTCTACACGTTTTTAGGTTTTGATGGGGGGGCTTCATAAGGGTTGTACGTCACTGTCTGAGTCCCAGGGTTCTGAGGTGGTTATGGAGGATTGTGCTATTGAAATCTCTCCAGATAATTCTGGTTCTTTGGCTGGAGATGGTTTGAACACAGTTGTGGCGCCTGGACCTGACGGTGGAAGTTTTTCTCGACCTAGCTCTCCACATGATTGTCTGTGGAAACGACAACTATGGAATCACTGGGATCCCTTCTACGGTTGGCGGGCGCGAGGTTGTGCAAAGAGCGGGTCTAGCAGGAAGCACACGGATCGTTTACCCAGGTTCGGGCCGCGAAGATGCGTAATACCCTAGTCCTGCTTTGGTGGATGTATTGGAGTGTTCTTGTGTTCTTGAGCTAGCTACGGGGTGTAACGTGCCCAAAAGATCCGAATCCCTCTCCTGGACGCCTCCGGCCTCCTTTTAGGCAAAAGGGGTTGCCACAGTGGCACACAGGAGGTGGAAAGGTCTACAGCCGATAAGCCTATCCTCTGGGACCGTCGGACAAACGCATTTAATGCGTTGCCGACGTGCCCCCCTTGCTTTATCGAGGACAGCGAGGAAGCACGACCCAGCTGTCTCCGCCTCGCCTGGCCTCGACATGCGTCCGAGTTGATGAGGCGTCGTGGCGCCATGTTGGCTGGCTGCTGGGCTGGCGCGGTGGTGGAGCCTTCACGAAGACTTGCATGCCACCACTCAGGTGCTTGTTGAGTCGGTGTAGAGGCCGCTCGTCGCCACGCATGTGCCTGCCCAGCTAGTTGAGCTAGCAGCTGCTTGGGGATGGCGGTGGAGTCTTGGCAGGCACGGGCCTGGCTGTGGCCCCGCTGATGCCCTCGGCAAGGGTCTTGCTGGGGGCCCGGCAAGGGTCTTGCCGCGGCGTTGCAGTCGTCCCCGGCAAGGCGCTTGACGGGGGTCTTGTGGATTTCCTCGGCTAGGATCCCACCGAGGGTCACTGTCTTCTGGTCCTCATCTGATCTTGTGTGTTCATGATCTTGACGAAGATCTGCATGCCACCACAGAGGCGCCTCCCGAGCCTTGGTTCCAATGTAGTTGGTTGGTGGTGTTGGAAACCACGGGCTAAAGGGTGGCCTGCTCTGCTGACATCGGGCTAGTTTCCCCGGCAAGGCTCTTGCCGGGGCCGCGGAGGCTGCCCTGGCAAGGGTCTTGCTGGGGGAGTCCACCCCGCCCTCTTGCTCTTTTGTGTTTCTGGTCTTGGGGTTGCCTTGGTTGTCTTGTGCTTCAGCTTCTCTCCGGCTTCCCTTCTCTGCCCTGCTAAGTGTGGCCGCGGCGCGCGGCTCTAACTACCCGTGCACAAGTAAAGGGGGTCAAAAGGAGAGCTCCTACTTTTGTACACCGACAGTAGCCCCCGGGTCTAGGCCACACATAAGTGCGAGGGCCAGGCCTAGAACGGTGCGCGGGCAGGTGGGGCGGATTTTTACCGTAGTAACTGTTTCGTCCGCGGCGCTTCCCCACAACCCGCGTTGAACGCGCGACGTGGAGGATTGTGTGTGATGTGGGGGTCATGCCTGGGGCGGTCTCCACATGGATGCGTCATGTCGCAGTAAATGGGAAAGGAGGCGGCTCGCGCTTTCCCCATAAAAAGAGGGAGACGCAGAGGCGAGGCTCACCTACTGGGTGGACTCGGGTCGCGGTTTTCAAGGCACCCGTGCCTCACGATCACGGGGTGGGGACGCCTCACCCGTCCCTTCTATTCTGCTCGCTCGCCACAGGTCCCTCATGCAGGTGGCAGGCGGTGGAGGCGGGAAACCAGGCCATCGCCGATTGGGGCAGCGGGTCGGTCCTGATTCCATGCGCTCCCGATGGCCGGATTGGTCGAGTGGGGCAGCCGAGCCTGGACCCCGCCCCTTTATAAGAAAGGGGGAGGGGGATGGCACCCCCACATTCTTTCATCGTCCATCTCCTTCTACCTCTGCTCCTTTCTTCCATCTGCCATGGCGAGAGGGGGTGCCGACCCTTCAACGGTGGCAGTGAGGGTCGCTACTCGACAGCGCCTCCCCCTTCCCAAGAGCTCGTGGCGGCGGAGCCAGCCACGAGAGGAAGGGGGAGGGGCGAGGCCGAGGTCACCGTGGCGCTCGGGGAAGAGGTGGACGGGGCGGCGCACCGGCCCCGCCTCCACCAGCGATGTCTCCCCCGATGGAGGGCCACGTCGGGGACCAGCCCCGTGAATTCTTCATCCGGCTACGCCGGCTACCGCGTAGTCGTCTTCGCCTCCCCACCCCATTTGCTCGGGAGATGGAGCTTGACCCTCCCTAGACCCCCAGGTTGCACATGAGGGGCTGCGGGAATGGCGGCACCCGGGTCGATGTCGACTTCCCCGCTCCTCAGGTCATGTACCTCCGTTGCGGATGGAAGACGTTCGCTCGCATCTACAGCCTGACGGCGGGGCTCATCCTCTACTTCAAGTTAATGGAGGACAACCTGCTCTCCGTCAAGGTCTTCGAAGATCTTGGAACTCGCCTGAAGTGTTGCGTGGAGAGCTCCTCCGACGATGAAGATTCCTCCTCGAGCGGGAGTGACAAGAAGGATAGCGACAGCGACAACGAGGGCATCGAGCGGTGGGATGCCGACCTCAACCCCGACTGACCGCGTCGCCCTTCCCTCGGCCTCGCGCCCTGCCGAGGGCCTTCCTCGTCAAGCTCTCCATCGGCGCGTTCCCCATCGCCTCCTTGGGCGGCTGGCGTAGGAGGGCCGGAGAAGGCGAAGAAGGCATGTGGCGTCCGTCAAGTCAGAGTACGCGGGCACCGACCCTTCGTCGCGTATTGCCGGCCTGTTGCCTCGTCTTCCAGCTCCCCTCTCGGCACCGAGATGTTCCCTTGGTGCCTTCTGCCCCTCGTACCTCGCCTAGGCACTGTTTTTTCCCTCCTACTGTCTTGTTCCACCTTCTGAGGAGAGGGACAAGAAAGGGATTACGGACACCTTATCTCTTTTTAGTTTGTAAGCCCGCGGGCACTTGTTAATTTTAAGACTTGTAATCCCCTTGCTCATGTTTTTAATCCCGTATGAACTGTACCTGTATGGGACTTTTTTAATGAAAAAGGGTGCTTGCCGGGTTCTTTGTGCGTGAGCCAGGCCCATGCCAAGGAAAGAATCCTTGTTATTTTTAAGATAAACATTGTCGCCGGGCAACAGGCCTTGCCATCCCCTCACTTCAATCGGCCACTCTCACGCTCTTGGCAGAGGCAGGGGCGAAGTATAGTTAGGCCGTTCGTTCATTTCCTTGCCACCGCGACTACGACCAAGTTCGACCCAAGGGATAGCTCTTGGGTACAGGAAAAGGGGAGCACGGTGGTTTAAGAATACAAATGAGGTTTCACATGTCCCAGTTCCATACGGAAATGCACAACAGGGAATGAAGGACTTATCTGAATCCGCAGCCCCCGGCAACTTTGGCTTGTCATGGTTAGATCCTTGTGTCTTCAGCCCCCGGCAATCTTGGCTTGCCAGGGCCGGAGCACCGGTTCGTTCTCTTTCTCCCAAGCGGCTCAGCAGAAGTGTCCATGTGCCATGCGATCCAAAGAGGACAGAAAGACGCATACTCGACCTCTAGGCTAGGGGTTAGTTGTCGCTAAGCACTATCAACCCTAACCAAGGGAGAGACTTAACCTAGCATGCATGCTAAAACTTAGGGCGCCAGTGCTTCATTTATTTATGCTCTGGGTCTGCGCCTGACTTTGTACAAAGGTTTACATGCCTTGTCGGCAAGGCTTGTACAAAAGGTGGTTTGCCGGGGGGCCCGTCAACCGCGCCTTATGGGTAAAACTTGCAAAGATGTTCAATGTTCCAGGAGTTGCTCACTGGAATAGCATATTTAGTCTCCAGGCGGACTGCGCCGGGCCTGGTGACTCGTATTATCCGATAAGGGCCTTCCTACTTTGGCGTCAACTTGTCAGAATTCTTGGCTGATTGAACGCGCCGAAGAATAAGATCGCCTTCCTCAAAGCTTCGGGCATGAACCTTGCGGCTATGGTAGTGGCGCAAGGCTTGCTGTTAGCGTGCTGCTCTCACAGCCGCCCGAAGACGATCTTCCTCAAGGAGCGTTGCGTCATCTTGCCGCAATCACTCTTGCTCAAGCTCGTCGTAAGCGAGCACTCGAGGTGACCCGTATATGAGTTCCGTGGGGAGAACTACTTCTGCCCCATATACTAGGGCAAAGGGTGTCTGGCCAGTGGCTCAATTTGGCATCATCCTGATCGACCAAAGAACCACTGGCAACTCATCAATCCAGTGCCTTCCGCTCTTGTGCAGCCTATCAAAAGTCTTTGTCCTCAGGCCTCGCAACACTTCAGCATTTGCCCTCTCCGCCTGGCCGTTGCTCCGTGGGTGTGCCACAGAAGCGAAACAACCCTGCTGCCGAGGTCTTGGATGTATTGCATGAAGGTGTGGCTTGTGAACTGCGTGCCGTTGTCGGTGATGACTCTGTTTGGCACACCAAAACGGCACACTAGCCCCTTCAAGAACTTGACGGCTGACTGTGATGTCACCTTCCTCACTGCTTCCACCTTCGGCCACTTTGTGAACTTGTCGATTGCAACGTACAAGTACTCAAAGCCCCCGACAACGCGGGGGAAAGGGCCCAGGATGTCGAGCCCCCAGACCGAGAATGGCCAGGAAAGAGGAATTGTTTGAAGGGCTTGTGCTGGTTGATGAAGCTTCTTCGAATGGAACTGACACGCTTCACACTTGGTTACTAGTGTCGTCGCATCCTGGAGGGTAGTGGGCCAGAAGAAACCCTGCCGGAATGCCTTGCTGGCAAGGGCCCTCGACCCTATGTGGGAGCCACATATGACTCCGTGTATCTCTGCCAACAGCTCCAGTCCTTCCTCCCGGGGAATGCACGTCAATATCACATTGTTCGGTCTCTTCCTGTACAGGACGTCATCGACAAACTGATACATAGCAGACTGACGGGCTACTTTATCCGCTTCTTCCTGCTCCTTAGGAAGCTCCCCTGTTTGGAGGAATCGGACAGTATGCTATGCCCATGCCAGAGCCTGGGGCTCGACGGCAAGGACCAAAGGCATTTCTTCTGCCATGGGAGCGGTCGTCTCTACGGCCAGGGCTTGATGGCCTGCCGGAGTCAGTCGCTCCTCGGCAGGCTCAAAATCCATGGCAACACCCTTGTCGGCGGCCCTCGGGGGCTCAGCGATAAAGTACTTGCCGGGGCCTGATTTCCTCCGTTTGTTCTGCTCCGTTGATGGTTCGACGGATGGTTGAGTTAACCGAAGCAAAAAAGTACCTGGTTCCACAGGTAGCTTGAATGCAGCACGCTTTGACAGGTAATCGGCGATGTCGTTCTCTACTTGGGGAACGTGCTCCGCTTGTATACCGTCAAAGCGCTCCTCCAGCTTCCTCACCTCATCTACGTAGGCCTCCATCAACGG
Organism: Triticum aestivum; assembly: GCF_018294505.1. Classification (NCBI taxonomy): domain Eukaryota; kingdom Viridiplantae; phylum Streptophyta; class Magnoliopsida; order Poales; family Poaceae; genus Triticum; species Triticum aestivum. The sequence continues at coordinate 153,405,293 of NC_057809.1, forward strand.
GCTATGATAATCTTTATTGACTTGTCTGACGACAAGCTGTGAATCACCGCTAACGATGAGCTTCTTAACCCCGAGGTCTGCCACGATCCTGAGACCGGCAAGCAACCCCTCATACTCAGCAGTGTTGTTGGTGGACATCTCCCTGGGAAAGTGCATCTGGATTACATACTTGAGGTGCTCTCCGGTGGGTGCGACGAGTAGCACACCAGCACCGGCGCCTTGCAGCGAGAAAGCCCCGTCAAAGTACATGATCCAGTTGTGACTTGCTTCCTTGCTGGGGAGAGTGGTCTCCTGGATTTCCTTGTCGGGCGTTGAGGTCCATTCTGCAATGAACTCCGCCAAGACTCTGCTCTGGATCATCAAAGTACTTTCAAACTTCAAACCAAAGCTCGACAGCTCCAAGGCCCACTCCGCAATCCTCCTGGTTGCGTCTGGGTTATGCAATATCCGTTGCAATGGGAGGCGGGTGACAACAGTGATCTCATGGGCTTGGAATTAATGACACAGCTTCCTCGAGGCCATAAGGAGGCCGAAGAGCAATTTCTGCACATCAGAGTACCTTGACCTAGCCCCCTGCAAGAGGGAGCTGACAAAGTAAACCCGGTACTACATCATCTTCTTCTTCTGCACCACTTCATTTGGCTGCGCGGGCCCTGTCCCGATGGCGTCAGAATCTGCCGGGGGCCTTGCCTTGCCGGTGCCAGGCCCTGCCGGGGGAATCTCTGGCTCGCCATCCACCGGTCCTCCCGTTGCCACTTCCTCTTCATCGACCTCCCTCTGCATCACTAGCGCGACACTGACCACTTGATTCGTCGTCGCCAGATACAGCAGCAACGGCTCTTGTGGTTTAGGCGCAACCAGTATTGGTGTAGAGGAAAGGTATTTCTTCAGATCCTGCAATGCTACCACAGCCTCTGGGTTCCACTCCATCGGGCCCGCCTTCTTCAAGATTTTGAAAAAGGGAAGGGCACGCTTAGCAGACTTGGAGATGAATCTGCTCATGGTGGCAATGCAGCCAGTGAGCCGACACACATCCTTGATCCACTTGGGTGCCTCAATCTGCTCAATAGCCTTGATCTTGTCCGAGTTTGCCTCGATCCCATGATGCGGCACAAAGAACCCGAGAAGTTTGCCGGACGGAATGCCGAAGACACACTTCTCAGGGTTCAACTTGAGGTTGATCTTGCGTAGGTTGGCAAACGTCTCTTCTAAGTCTTATACAAGGGTTGCCTTGTCCTTGGTTTTAACCACTATGTCATCCATATAAGCTTCCATATTTCTATGTCGCTGGGGATCAAAACCAATTTGGACCGCCCTTGCGAATGTCGAGCCAGCACTCTTCAACACGAAAGGCATCCGTAAAAAGCAATACGTACCACATGGGGTGATGAATGTTGTATTCTCTTCATCTTCCTTTGTCATGAAGATCTTGTGGTAGCCCGAGTAGGTGTAGAGGAATGATAACATATCGCACCCGGCCGTGGAGTCAACAATCTGGTCAATGCGCGGCAACGAGAAGGGGTCCTTAGGACAAGCCTTATTGATATCTGTGTAATCAATACACAACCTCCACTTCCCGTTCGCCTTGCGCACCACCACCGGATTGGCCAACCACATCGGATGGAGCACTCCTCTCACCAAGCTTGCCGCTTCCAACTTCCTGATCTCCTCTGTGATGAACTCCTGCTGTTCCAAAGCTTTCTTCCTGGCCTTCTGCTTGACGGGTCGCGCATGGGGACAGACAACAGGATGGTGCTCAATCACTTCCCTGGGAACGCCGGGGATGTCTTACTATAATGCCTTACTATCATGACCATGCCTTACTATCATGACCATGCAAGATGTCATCCCCCTTTCTACCTTTAACCCACATGGTGGGCCCATAACCCACAGTTCCACAGGATCAAAACCCGACTCTCCTGTATATCTTTGATTCCGAAATATTCTTGCTTTTGGCTTCGTATCATGTCACGAGCCACCTTCTGAGAGATGATCTATTCCCGATGCTCTGAACCCCTTTCTCACACTCTGTTCAGGTATCAATCGTTTGTCCATTTGGTTGAAACTCCCTATTGTACCTTCATACTTTGCTCTCAATGCCTTATTAAGTTTCAACTCGAGAGATACTTCTGCCTCTTTCCCTGAGTTGTTCACCAGATAATTAACCCTATAAGGGTCAGTTCTCCCGAAGTTACTCTTTACTTCCCCACTTAAATCTTGGGACGAGATTTCTTGTAGTGGAGGAGATTTGTAACACCCACAGTGTCATGCTACAGTAACCCTCTATGATTAAGCTAATCATTTTCCTGAACAGTGCTTGATCACATTGGAATCATATCTCATTTCAAATTCCAACTCAAATTGAAATTCAAATATGAGGTGAAATAAAAGTTGTCCACATCCAGGAACTAAAAAGTTCATAATTTTGTAAATAATTCATTGTGAATTATGTTCAGGGTAGCAACATCATCTAAAGTACCTGGATGACTCTTACATCTTGAAAATAGAGCCAAGATCACCTTTTCGACTCTTTTAATGCAATGCAAAAATTCAAAATGGAATTATATTGCTCCCAAACTTGTTGTGGCAGTGCAGTATATTGCATCATAATTATTTGGCCAGATTGGACATTTTTCAAAAATGTTTTGGTAGCCAAACAATTTGCAAACAGAAAGAAAATGGCAATGCAGTAAAAGAAAAGGAAAATGGGAAAGGTGCACTGTGCACTTGGCCCCGTTGACCCAACAGTGTGGCCCGACCCATTTGGGTCGGCCTTTCCCTACCCCCTGCACGCACGCGCACCCGACGACCGGCTCGCCGTCGCAGTCACCCCAGCTCGCCTCCTCGCCTCCTCGCGTCGCTATAGGGCGCCGGGGTGGATAAGAAGACCACCGCGGACACCCTGGGCAGCCCCAGATCTTTTTCTCTTGCCCCCTCTCCACATCTCCCTCTCCGTCGATCTGGAACGGGGCCGAACGCCACCGTCGCCATGACCACGGCGTAGAGGAGGCCACCTAGCTCCCCCTACCTCCTTGTCGAGTCCCTCCGCTCCGCCATTGCCTCCCGCATCACCTGCTACCGCTGGGTCAAGCCGGGAGCCGCTGTGCCGAGCGCCATGAGCTCGTCTTCTTCCTCGACTCTGACGAGATCCTCTGACGAATGCGCCACCTCTGCTGCTACAAATCTGTTGCCGGGCCTTTGTGTGCCTTCCCGGTGAGCCTCCCGGCCGAACCCCTCTCCTCTGCGTCCCTTGCCAAGCCCGTTACCGCTGCTGCCGAGCTCCGCGTCGCCGTCCCCCCTCGCGCCCTTCCTGCACGCCCGCGCGCGGCCTTGCCATTGCTAACCCCGCCGGCGCGCCCTGCCCGCCGCGCCTGGAGCTTCGCTCCCACGCGTGCCCACGCGTACGAGCGCTCGTCCGCTCCGTGCGCGCTTCCCCCGTGCTCGCCATCGCCGCCGCGACCCCCTGTTCGCCCGCGGCGCTGCGCCCTGCTCGACCTGCTGCTCCTGCCGGGCCACTGACGCCCGTAGCCGCCGCGCGCCACCCCGCACCCAACCCCGCCGTCGCGCCATGGCCCAAGCTCTGCCGTGGCCGCCCCCTCGTTGCCACCGCCTGCTTACCGCTTCTCCTCCTGCACCGCCCGCGCTTTACCGTGGCTACCGTGCTGCCACCCCGCCTCGCTCCACCGCGGGCGCCTACCTCCGCCGCCTCCGCCGGCCGTGCCCCTGCTAGCCCCGCCACCGCCAGAGCCTCCGCCGGGGACCACCCTCGCCAGCTCCTCGTCGAGGCCATGGCCTCCGTCGGCGCCCTCCATCACGCCTGTGCGTGTTCGGGCGGACGCCCAAGCCCAGGCGCCCGCATCCACCGCCCGGTAGCCTGCTGGGCCAATGACTTGTGGGCCCAACGCCCTTAAAGAACAAACAAAAGAATTTTAAAAAAATATATATTTAAAAATATTAATTAATTAATTAGTTAAAAACAATTAACTTAATTAATCCTGTTAATTAACCTAATTAACGTTTTAACTAATTAAGCTGTTAATTAGTTAAGCTCAGTCAATGGCAGACAGGCCCCACTGCCCCATTGACCCGTCAACCGAGTCAGAGTTGACTGTTGACTCCGCTGATATCAGCATGACATCATGTTGGCGCAATAAGTCCATTTTTAAATTAAAGATAATCCCAAAAATTGTTTAAATCTTTGGAAATTCATATAAAATAACCCGTAACTCGGATGAAAATGTTTTCTACATGAAAGTTGCTCAAAACGATGAGACGAATCCGAATATGCGGTCCGTTCGTCCGCCACACATCCCTAACATAGCGAACATCGAACCTTTCCCCTCTGGTTCGTCTGTCCGAAAATGCCAAACTTCGGGAAAGCATTCCCGGATGTTATCCCTTTCGCCGGTAACATGTAGCACCGCGTTAGAACACGTCTAGCTCTGCCTGTTGTCCTGTTATGCACTTGCTTGCTATGTATTTACTGTTTCTCCCCCCTCTTCTCTTCAGTAGACCCCGTGACGGCTGCCGATGCCGTCGTGATCGACTACGTCACCGAGGACCCTCCTTCTCGTCTGAGCAACCAGGCAAGCCTCCCCTTTGATCATCTCGATATCGCCCATTCCTTTCTCTCATGCTTGCATTAGATTTTGCTACTGTTATTGTTTGCTCCTATTCTGATGCATAGCCTGCTTTTGTAACCTGCTCATTGTACCTTATCTGCCTATCCGAAACTGCTTAGTATAGGTTGGTTAGTGATCCATCAGTGACCCCACCTTGTCCTTGTTGCCCCTGCTTCATCATCGAAGACCCGATCAATAGGATCGAAGACCAGGCCCTGACACCGCACATCACTTTCCCCTTAGTTGCTTGACACTACTGGGTTACTATCGAGTGCCGGGGGTGAGACCTCATCAGCACTTCTGATGTTACCCTGTAGTGTAGCTATTCGGTCGTGGTCATCGAGGGTGATTCCGCCTTAACCACTTCCGATACGACTCTGTCGTGCAACCCCTCAAGTGTGAACTTTGAAGGTGGTTCCTCTTACGTTCACCTTGATGATTACATCGAGTGGAATCCGTCAAGGGTGATTCCTCAGGTTTTCCCCTTGGTGTTAGACACACAATTACTATGGTTACTATGACTTACACTAAACCCTGTTACTGAAGATGGGTCGGCCCCGAGGGGTACCCGTGCGAGCATATTTGCGAGTGATGAGGAGTCGGGTTGACCTGGCGGGTGCCCGCGAGATAATTACGAGGCGTGGCCGGGCATTCCTAGCCCTTGCCGCAAGTCCTCGAGACGAGGCGACGGGGTCACATCTTTCGTGAGTCTCTGCTTGTTACCGCGCGTTCCTAATCCACTACGATTTGGATATTTGATCCGAGGGGCCTCTGGCCTGATAGCACTAACCATCACGTGGGCATAGTATGGGCGTTCTGCGTCGTATGCATCAGCCTAAGCTTAATAGACGTCAGCGACTGAGCGGCGCGCGCCGGGTTGGACTGCGTAAGCACCTGCCTTGTTGAAGGAGGTAGCTAGGTCTGCTCACCGGCTGCGTACGCAACGTGTAGGAGTTCCCGGGGAGATGGCCCATGACCCCTAGGGGCATAGGTTTAGTCCGGCGTGCTGGCCTCTCTATTAAGCCTAGGTCGGGTTGCGGCGTATTTGTCACATCCTAGCTAGTCCATGCATTAGAGTGTTGCATCATGCCTACCTTTCATCAAAAATTTGAATTGGGGAAGACAGAACCCCCAGAACCCCTCTGAATTCAACTAAGGCTTACTAAAAATATTTTCAATGAACCTGAAATGCCCTTCTAAAAAGTTCACCCTCTTTGTCTTGGGTTAGAACCTCTGGCAAAATTGGTGCACAATTTCCTAGGTTAACAGAAGGTCATTGAATTAAATCTTATGTAAATTGCATTTGGGCATTTAAATGCTAGTAAATATTCTGAATGCTCAAATAATTCTGGAAATAAGTGTGGGCTGTTGGAGATTTTCTAAACAGAGCCTCTGATTATTTTCAGGATTTTTAGAAGTGCCTAACTATTTTTAATAAAGCCACAAACTTACAGAAAAATAGAAAAGGAAAACAAAGCAAGGCAGAGGCTTACCTGGCGCCCACATGGCAAGCCCATCTGCCGGCCCAGCCCAGCCACCGCTCCAGCGAGCTGCTTGGCTCGGCCAGGCAGGCAGCCAGGTGCTCGACGCTGGCACTAGCGCGCGCCACGCAGCTGCCCGCCGCCCTGCTTCCTCCCCTCGCCATTCTGCCGCCCTGGGTCGGTCACCGCTCCTCCCCCGAGCTCGCAGACACGCCCTCTCCTCCCCAGCTCCTCTCCCTCACTCTCCCGCACCATGGCCGATGCCACCGCAGCCGCACCGCCGCCGTAGTCGCGCTCTCCGTCGTCCCTGCGCTGTGCCACCATGTCCAGGAGCTCCGCCGCCCTCCTCTCCTTCGAGCAAGCCGAGCCCCGAGCGCTCGCTTGCCCCGAAGCCTCTGCACCGACCCCGCCCGACTCCGCCACCGCCGGAGAACCCCTTTGCTGTCACCGCCGCAACAGCTCGTCCCCGGCCGCGCCGTTTGCTTCTACGTGACCGCCGTGAGCCCAACTACCTCCTTCCCCTTCTTGTTCTCGCTCTCGAGCACCGCAGCAACCCCATGTAGCTTCACTGCACGCGCCACCGCCGAGCTCGTCTCCGACGTGTCTCCGACCAACCACTGGCCAACCACTGGCCACACCACCGTGTCCAACACACTCACTGCATCCCCAGGAGCCCAACGCACCACCCCACGCGCCTCGCCGTGCTCCGTAGCCTCGGGTTCATCTTCACCCGACTCCGGTGACCACCAAGGTCATCACCGGCGACGTTCCCGGCCACCCCGAGCTCAACCACCACCACCAAACGCCGCGGCTTGCTCCCAGCTACGCGTAGATGCCCTCCGCCGCTCATTTGGTCGCCGGAACGCGCTAATGCACTCTCACCGCCGCGTCTGGCCTCGCCGGCGGCTAAACGCCGGTGGGTTTGACCTTTGACTTTGACTGGGTGGGCCCAGGTTGACTCCCCTGAGTCTATGACAAGTGGGACCCCCTGCTAATTAACCCAGATTAATATTAACTAAATTTAGTTAGTTTAAATAACTGCTTACACGCGGGACCCACTGGTCAGGTTGATCTGGACGTCCCCTTTGACCACTGACGTCACCCTGACACACTGCTGACGCAATAACTAATTTCTGGATTTATTTTTATATAGGAAATTCCAGAAATTGTTGCAAACTTCAAAAATTCATAGAAATTAATCTGTAACTCCAAATGCAAAGGTTTATAAATGAATTTTGATTAGAAAAATTCAATCTATCCATTGGTAATGGTTTCATGCATGACAAAACAAGTTAATCTTGCTATTTGAGCAATATAAGATAATGCACTAATATGGCTATGTTAAATGAACTAACATTTGAATCTTTGATTTAAATGAGTTCATTCCTTTCTGTTCTAGCTTGCATTAGGCCAGGACACATTCATACTGCCATGTCATAGCATGCATCATATTGTTGCATATCGTCATGTGTTGATTATGTTCGGTGTGTCTTTCGTGGTAGGTTCTGCCTTTGAGGATAACCCCGAATATCCGTCTGAAGGGCAGTACCCTACTGCCACTACATCAGGCAAGCAACCCATTGATCATTCTGATACAAACCCATGATCTCGCTTCTGCTCTTGTTTACTTCATTAAGACAACGCGATTCAAACTGTTGTGTGTTGCGGTAGTTGAACCCACTTCCTTTGCATGACCTATCATTGTCACAGTAACTAGATGAAACCCACTAGCATGTGTAGGAGTTGATTGAGCCATATTTGTGTTTCCTACCATGCTATGCTTGCTATGCTTAGAATAGTGTCAGGTCTGGCTCATCGGGATGATGAACTAGAGTGAAAGGTTGTGTCAGTAACGAGAGTGAAGTGTTGAACATGATTTGGTAAAGGTATCGATGAGAGGCCATGTAGGAGTACATGGTGGGTTGTTTCATTGAGGCCGTCCTTAAGAACTGATATCTGTGTGTGTGATTTAAGATTCAGCTACTACCACGCGTTGGGCCCGAAACCAATGGACCCTCTCGACTTATTAACCACTCTTGTCCTCTGTCTGGGAGTTGCAAAGTAGTTTCTGGTGTTTGTAGTATGCTGGGGGCCACACGCAGCACTGACCTTAGGGGTGGGCTGTGTTGCGGTAGGCACGTGGCCCGGTGTACCAATTCGCCCGTTTGGTGTCTCGGGAACCCTGCACACATCGTTCGGGGCCATTAGTGGAATCCTCGGCCGGACTCCCTGCGGATGGAACCCGAATAGGCGATAAACCTGGACTAGGGACTCGTGTGTTTAGTCAGGTCGTGGCCGACACCCTCGTTGGGCTTCCGCTTGAAGGTTGCCGAGTACACGTCGTGTAGTGGCGATAAGTGGTGAGAGCGCGTGTGAAGAAGTACACCCCTGCAGGGTATAAAACTATTCGAATAGCCGCGTCCACGGTAAATGACTACTTGGTCACCTATGCAGTTCATAGACAAGTAAATGGATACTACTAAAAGCCTCAAGATAAGTGTGAGTACCGCGGATGGCCCTCTCGTAGGTTGACGAGAGAGGATCCACGGTGGAGTATTGTGTTGGTGATTAGTGGACTCGTGTGCGACAAATGCTTTACAAGTTGTGTCTATCATAGGATAGCTTAGCCATGAGTCAAAGCTGGCTTGCTGCAATAACTCCAGTACCTTCTTGAGAATGTGCATGTATAGTAGGATTCTGTTGTAAGACTTGCTGAGTACCTCCGTACTCATGTTGCTTTAATTAATGTTTTCAGACGACAACACCGCCCCTCCGATGGGTTCTATGTAGACCTCGACGTTGATGAGTGACTAGCCACCAGGTGGTGGTCCAAGCCTTGGAAGGGCCCGCTGTAGATAAATAGGCTTCCTCAAGCCCTTTTCCTTTCTAGTGTCTATACTCAGACTAAGTTGCTTCCGCATGTGCTTGCATGATTGTATGACTTGAGTGTCGGGTCGTGTGACCCCTATCTGTATGAACATGTTATGTATGGCTCCTCGAAGCCTTTTAAATAAAGTACTTTGAGTTGTAGAGTTTTGTTGTGATGCCATGTTGTATGTACTCATATCGGGCATATTGTGTGTATGATTGAAATGCTTGGTATGAGTGGGATCCGACAATCTAGTTGTTTATCCTTGGCAGCCTCTCATATGGGGAAATGTAGTTTAGTGCTTCCTGAGCGATAGTAGTCTGCTACAGCCCGGTTCACTGGAGTCCTGCTAGCCCAGCACTACTGCTCTGGACGCTTGACTGGCCGGCATGTGTTTCACCTTGTTCCTGTGTCTGTCCCTTCGGGGAAATGTCACGCGGTGACATCCGGAGTCCTGCCTAGCCTGCTACAGCCCGGGTTACCGGAGTCCTGTTAGCCCAGTGCTACAGCCCGGATTCACACGCTGTTGACCGACATGCTCGATGTGATTCATGTATGCCTGACCCCATGGGTTAGTGCCGCTTTGGGTTCACGACTAGCCATGTCGGCCCAAGTCCTCTGTCATATGGATGCTAGCGACACTATCATATACGTGAGCCAAAAGGCGCAAACGGTCCCGGGCCATGGTAAGGCGACACCCGTGGGATTACCGTGCGTGAGGCTGCAAAGTGATATGAGGTGTTACCGGCTGGGTCGATGTGACTTGGAATCGGGGTCCTGACAGTATTGTTTGGCCGAGGCCGGGCATGACCCAGGAAAGTGTGTCCGGCCGGAGTTAGTCGAGCGTGGTGGGTAAGTTGGTGCACCCCTGCAGGGAAGAAAATATCTATCGATAGCTTGTCCTACGGTAACGGACACTTGGAGTTGTATCTCGATCGATACAACTAGAACTGGATACTTGTGATGAGAACTGGATGGTGATGAGAAATGGATTGTGATGATAACTGGATAGTATGGCTCTGGGATTGCTTTCTCGCAGGGAGTCGAGAAAGGATCTCTGGCCGAGGTTGATAACACTACTACTCCTTTACTTTATGCTACTCTACTCCCTCCTATTGCTGCAAGATGGTGATATTCCAATAGATGCTAGTCTTCGATAGGACTAGGCCTTCTCTCTATTCTGGCATTTCTGCAGCCCAGTCCACATATACAACCTTTCTTTGATAATGTTGTATATGTAGTGTAGATCCTTGCTTGCGAGTACTTTGGATGAGTACTCACGGTTGCTTTGCTCCCCCTTTCCCCCCTTTCTTCTTCTTTCCGGTTGATGCAACCAGATGTCGGAGCCCAGGAGTCAGATGCCACCGTCGATGCCTACTACTACGTGGAGAGCGTCGACGACCAGGAGTAGTTAGGAGGCTCCCAGGCAGGAGGCCTTGCCTTTTCGATCGATGTTGCTTTTATGCTAGCCTTCTTAAGGCAAACTTGTCTAACTCATGTCTGTACTCAGATATTGTTGCTTCTGCTGACTCTTGTGTATTTGAGCTTATGTATTTGAGCCCTGGAGGCCCCTGGCTTGTAATATAAAGCTTGTATTATTTTAATTTGTGTCTAGAGTTGTGTTGTGATATCTTCCCATGAGTCCTTGATCTTGATCGTACACATTTGTGTGTATGATTAGTGTATGATTGAATCGAGGGCGTCACAAGTTGGTATCAGAGCCGACTGCCTGTAGGTAGCCCCCTCTCCAACTCCTTGGCCGAAGTCGAGTCTAGTCACTGAAAAACTTTTACTAACATTGGTTGTGTGTCTTACGGGCCCACGTCGCCATTGAGTGGTACTAGGATCTTTTACTCCTCGACCTCTACTCTGGGATTCTGATTTCTCTTCTATTCGGGTTATAAGATTTTGCTAACTCTAACTTTAGGGTCTCGTAACTACTTCCTCCCGGAGAGCCCCTCATTCCAGATGGTCGCTTGCTATACCAGAAGATTCTGAAGATACTCTCTAATATTCTCTCGAGATCTTGTGCCCACCGCTTTTGCTATTCCCGACCACCAGTTAATCCTTATGTTTAACTACTTACACTTGCCATTCTTACATTCTATCCCATTGATCTTGTTATTACAAGATACCCCGAAATTCTCTCTATTGTAATATAAAGCTTGTATTATTTTAATTTGTATCTAGAGTTGTGTTGTGATATCTTCCCGTGAGTCCTTGATCTTGATCGTACACATTTGTGTGTATGATTAGTGTACGATTGAATCGAGGGCGTCACAATGACGTGCAACTTGGTGTTGCCGTGGTCCTCCACGTCCTTGTACTCGTCGAAGAACGCCATCGCCGGTAGTAGGGCTTGGTGTTTTCTGCGGAGATCGATGTGATGGAGCAATTTGGTGGCAGCGCAATGGATACTTGTGTTGTTGTGGGTAAGAAGGCCTTTGGCAGGGGTTTGAATTTAAGGGGAGGGCACGGGGTGGGATGGCCACATCGGATGAACTACACGATCTCGCTGACGATGCGGTTGTGCAGATCGTGGGTTGGTGTTGCGCCTGTGATCGTGGGTTTGTGGCGATGGCACCACTCGGATGGGTGGTTGTATGCGAACGTGGTTTTTTTAACGTGGTCTTATTTTATTTTTGATCAGTAAATCTTTTTAACCACCAATTTCTGTGGGAACGGGCATTTGTCACGTTTATATGTATCCTACGTGTTCACGGAACTGCATTGGTTATCATGCTGCACTGCATCGTCTATCAAAGAGAACTACATTTTGTCTATAGGTGCATACTGCACCGTTTTTTTGCGTGTGCTTGCTGCAGCCCCTGAAAAAAGTACAATGTATTCCACAATTTTACGAGTTTTTTGCTGTGGACTAGACCGTGTATTTATTCATGCAGGTAATCCGGAACTGAATTGCTATATCGTACTGCTTCATCTAACCAAATGCACTGCATTTTTCTAGAGCTGCGTACTGCATCTGTTTTTGCATGTACTTGCTCCAGTACCTGGCACGGGAGGGGTATGGGGGGGTTGCCCTCCCCCCTTTTTTGATGTGGCACTTATTTGAAGGTAGACTTTTTTCGGATGCGTTTTCTTAACACGCGCGTTGTTTTTGAATTTTACTTTTTTTACAAACTACATGTATTTTATTTTGTTTTACCATCTGAACTTCATTGTTCTTCATAGAGAACTGCATCATGTGCATTTCGATGTAGTCTGACTTATTCAGCCGAGCTATTTTTGGGCCGGCCCGTTTTATGTGACCCTTTGCCACGCGGGCCTCCTACGTGTTCCTCCCAGGCGATCCCAACCGCACCGCTGACAGGGAGAGAGACCGAGAAGAATCCCCTCTCCTCTCTTGCAGTTTCTCCTGAGGCATCTCTCCCTCGAGCAAAACTGCCGACGCCCGCAGCAACCGCTGCCCTCAAGTGGTCCTTATTCCTGCATTCCACGTCACCGTCCGCTCCGCGAGCCCTTGCCGCTGCGCTCCCGCAGCCCTTTCCCATCGCCGCCCCCCGGCCGCCGCCGTTCATCCCCTTTTTTGTGGTACGTTCCCCTTGGCCTCGGTCTTGATCGTCCCCTCATCTAGTTTCGTGATTCTCGTAGTTGCTGTTGCTGTTTTTGCTTGTGTAATTTTTCCATAGGCACGCGGTTTTATCTCGATTTGAAGTCGATACTCGTGTGTGCTCTGTAGGCAGAGCAAGGTGGATCTAGGGTTTCGTCGGATTTCACCGATTTTGTTGCTTATATCTGTCACTTCGTCCTTGTGTTGTAGGCAAACGCCATGTCTTCGCCGAGCAGAATGGGAGGAGGAGTTCAGGGTATGTGGAGTGCTTATTTTTTGGCTTTGTTTATTTTGTTTGATGTTTATCTAGTTTCCTAATTCATCCTACATATTTGTTTATGCTCTGTTGGTTGTCAGCGTTCGTTTGCATTATTTTGTCATGTGATGTTTTGTAATTTCTGTTTCTCGTTTTTTTAATCCAGTAGGTGATTGCAATGCTCATAATGATACACCAATTGGCTCTCGTTGTCCTAGTGGTAAGGATCATGGTGGTGAGGGAGGACATCAAGCAAATTCGCCGATTGAATCTTCTCTCATAAGTGTGGCCCCTCCTTCTGGTATGTGAACGCTTTGTTTATTTTGTGTATGCTGCTTACTTGATGTTGTACAAATTGGCGTTCCCTTGTTGTATCTAGTCTGTCATTTTATTGGGAACAAATGTGAAGTTAGTGTATGTAGCACTGTATTTATTTGTATATGTGAACTCCACTATATGTATGTGTGAACTGCATTGTTGTTTTATTCAATTTTTTGTACAATGCATTAATTGTTATTCTAGCTTATGATTGGAGCACTGCATTTATATGTCTAAGTGTACTGCATTTGTTCTTTTTATGCACTTTTTAACGACCATAGTCAAACTTCATTTTGACACAGTGTATGTTTTCCATCCTGGGGCGCCTAGGTTTGAGGAGGTTACTCAATTGATTGACCATTATTTTGCAGAGGGTGATGTTGGTGTGAGCTTTGACCAGAGATGTCCCATCTTGTCTGAAACACAATCGCAGTCTGTTGATGGTACAGAGCAAGTTACACAGGATTGGATGGTCTTGCATCAGCTTTGTGCATATGAATTGAAGCAAAACAAGAAGAAGTTGAGGTTTGAAAGTGACTCAGAAGAGTTTGTAGAGAAGGAGAAGCAGAGGAGAGCTGCAGATGGTGCCAAGGGTGCCAAATTTGCCAAGGTGAAGTAGCCTGCTTTGCAGAAGAAGAGGCCGAGCACTATTGCTGAGGAAGGTGGTACTCCTCGGCGGAGTCCACATGTTGCTGGCATGAACAAGAATCTTGGCAAGAGAATTGCTGAAACTGGTGGAAAGGATTCTCAACGCAAGCGACTACATGCCACTGAAGGTCCCAACTCTGACGATGACGACTTTGTGCTTGCTGATTTTGTGAGGGATGTTCATACTGGTAGACGCAAAGACTGTGGTTCATCTAAGAGTCTACCCAAGCGTGCTTGTGATGATGTCTATAAAGATGTTGGTGCTGACTCTGGCGAGGAGGCGGATGTTGTTCCAAAGGTTTGTTGAAGTGGACTGCATTTGTTTCCTTCATTGTTATTCTATCTGTGTTTTCTCTGTCTCTTTTTTAGGCTAATCTTCTAATGTGGGCTGCATTTCCCTCTTCTCAGAGGAAGAAGTCTAGTAAGAGCAATGCAACTGAAGATGATGCCGAGGCAGATGATTCTCGATTTAACAAGACCGTACGTTTGTCGCTTCCCACTGTTTGCAAGGTTGTTGCTTTATTGAAAGAGGCACACTGTAGTCGTGTTCGGGATGCTAGATTCGGTGTTGTCTTTAAACTGACAGTAAAGAAAAATGTGTCACGCATTCTCATGTGCTATCTTATGGGAGTGATTGGCCCTGCCACCATGATAATGGACTTTGGGAATGGCAGGGTTCTTTGAATCAATCGTGATGCAGTTCATCACATTTTTGATTTACCTATGGGACGTCACACTGCACCCACGCCTGCTACCAGCGACCATGATGACTCGTTGACTGCCCTCAAGGATGAGCTTGGCTTTGACCGTTCAAATAGTATAGGTGTCAAGGACTTGCTTGAGAAGTTGAAGGTGTTGGTGGAGGAAGATGATCATGTGACTGTTGATCTTGCTGTGACGGTGCTCTTCCTGATACTTTACTAGAATTTGGTGTGCCCCGGGCCTGCAGTACGTTTGGGTAGAGTTGCTGCAATGGTAGAGAACATGGATTATGCGGTAATGGCGCAGATGGACTTTTGCCAGCTTGTTGTTGATGAGTTGCAGGCAACTGTGGTGAGGTGGCAAACAGAAGGCAGCAAGCAGAATTGTGCAGAGGGTTGTGCCATTGTCCCCCTGATTATGTATCTTGATTGCTTGAAGCTTCGCAAATTTTCAGTTATGCACACGTTAACGCCACGTGCGTCATACCTGACGACGAAGGACCTGATGAAGTTATACAATGAGGATGTGTTTGTCAAGGGAAAGATTTACTTGGAAACTTACAAATTTGGGAAGCTGCCGGTTAGTGCATCCGAGTTGTTTAAAAAAAGGTGCAGTCATTATAAATCTAAACTTTTTAGTACTCACATGTGTACTTCTCTTCGCTTCTTGTCTTTTTTGCAGTGGAAGGCGTCATTTATATTGTGTACAACCATCCTGCTGCAGTTATATGTGGCAGCTCTAATGCGGGGGCTAGCACTCATGCTAGGTTTTATGAGCCTATATGTAGCCAGCTTCCTGCCTGTGATGATGATGTGCCGCATACTCATGGTTTCATGGATGTGCTCGTCAGATGTTTGATAATAGAAGCTCTTCTAAACAGACATTTGTTGGCGGCAAAAAACACGAGGAGATTGATGAGCTTATTCTAAAGGTTTTGAAGTTGACTGAAGAATCGCCAACCTCTGGTGACAGGTTGAGAAAAGTTGCTGGTTTTTTCCCTGTTGGCCATGGCCCACGAGATGAAGATATTGTTGCTGCTCACAATTTTGATTGCAGCGTGATTGAAAGCCTGAAGATTGCAGTGACGAATATTCAGTCTTCGTATGCTCAGTTGAGACATTCACAGGAGGAAAAATGCGGTTGGTATGAGAAGGATGTTGAGCATATTTTGGATGAAATGAACCGTCAGGACGCTAGCATCTGCGCTGATAATGTATGTTCTAGGTTTTTTGTGCCTTTGAACCTCTTTGTGTATTATGTGGACCGCTCCTCACTATTTTTTTTTGTTTTTTGTGATAGGCTGGAGTGGAATCTTTTGGTGTCCATGTATCTAGGGACGATGGAATTGGTCAGGTACAAGTACTTCTGCCATACATCCCTCTTCTTGAACTTGCATTTTTTGCTTTCCATTTTATTGTATTTTTTGTGTACTTGGCGATTGTAAAGTGTGTACTGCTTGTGCATAGATGAAGTTTTTCTCTTTTTTGGTCGTTACCGTCTTATTTTCGTTTTTGGTTTGTTCTATGCATGTAGACTGGAGTTGCTGCTTGTGTGTGCACAAAGAGTCCTACGATGGCTCTGGGAAGGATGAGGTCTTGGCTGATGCATCGTCCCCTCCGGATGTTGTAGCTGATAAGGTATAGTTGAATTACTTTTTCTGTTAGTGGGTTGTAATCTAATTTTTTTTTGTTGTTGTTGTTATAAACTTGATGTACGATGTGATGTTCACTCATATGCATTTCATTTACATATGTGAGCTGCAATAGTTTTACATGTGTGAGCTTCAGTCTTTGACAGAAGTGAACTGCAGTTCTTTTCGCATGCGTGGTTCATAGTCTTTTACATATGTAAGCTTCAATATTTAACATAACTGAACTGCAGCATTTGACAAAGTGAATTGTAGTTCTTTTTTACGTATATGTGGGTTGCAGTTGTAGTTGTTTTGACACATGTGGGTTGCAGTTGTTTTGCATACGTGGGCTGCAGTTGTTCTGCGTATGTTATCAGCATTTCTTTGACATAAGTGTCCTGTGTTTTGTTGTGTTAATCATCCCCATGCTCATTTGTGTTATTGTGTCTTTTTTAAACTTTCCATGGCCCGGAGAATAAAACGTAGAAGTTCATGATGATCTGAACCAGGGGGGTTGTGCTGTTGATGGTGGTGGCAGTGTTGATGCTTCTGCATCGGTTGCCGTCGACGGTGCAGATCGTTGTGTAGCTCAGGAATCCCATGATGATGTTTCCCCTAGTCAGCATGAAGATTCTGATTTTGGCATTGAAAAGCCACTGGAGAATGTCGTTCCTGCTATTAGTGTTGTTGCTTCCCCTATTTGTCTGGCGGCCAACGATGTTCCTGAAGTATCTAAGGATGTTGCGGTTGACCAGACTGTTGTAAATCCAGAGAATGCTGATGTTGCTTCAGAAGGGCAGTCTAGTGAGGTTGTGGTGGATTCGTCGCAACCTAACCAAGAAAATGTTTTGGTCAGCTCTAAAGAACAACAACATGAAGACTCTGACACTGAAGGCAAGAGTTTTGTTTCGAATAGTGCAGTTGAAGTTTTTCTCATTCATTTTGTTTAATTACTATGGTAGTTGTATTAGATGTCTAATGATAAGTGAAACTTGATCTTTTCTTGATGATTTTCAAAATAGCTAGCAGAATTTCCTTATCTTAATATTTGAACTTCATTCTTTTGGATAAGTGAACTTAATCTTTTTGTTATAGATGGCGAACTTCCTGTTGTGACAACGTCGAGTATTGATCTAGCTCTTCTGAAAAGATACAATGAGTTGTACGCTGCTATTACGAGGGCTCGGAAGGACAAGAAGAAGAAGTATGGCTTTTTGTACGCTGCTATTACTCACTACAGGTCTTGTAGATCTTGGGGTTTCTTTGCTAGTAGATAAGTTTAAGGGACCTCCGACGATGGTTGTCCCGTACCATATTTGTGTAAGAATGCAAAAAAATTTGTTTTATTTTTTGATTTTCTTTTCTGATTTCGTGCGATGACCTGTTTGCTTGAGCACTATTTCATTTTTTGTTTTGTTTTGGCACACAAGTATTTGGAATGGTGGTACTGTAGGCAGGAGTGTTAAAATGATGTTCTCTTGAAAAGCCGAGGAGCGTGTTGATAAAAAGGATATGGTGAGTAACGTTTTTACATGTCGAAAACTATATTTTGTGTGTTTGTTTTTATAGTGTTCTATTTCTTCTTCTTATAATAATTTTATTTATTTTTCGTGCTTTGAACAGGTCCTGTTTGCAAGTTTTGATCCGCTAGAGACGGGGGATGGCGTTGGTCATTATTGTGTAGTTACGTTAAATGTGAAAGAAAGGCAGTTCGATTTTCTTGACTCACTCAATAAACCTGGCAACCCTGATGCGATCAAGGTTTTTAGGAGGATGGTTAAAAATATCAAGCGTGCATGGAAAGAAGGTAGCTCAAGTTCTGATGAGCCGCTAAATCCTCCTACACTTGATGGATTTGTGTTGAAACATGTCATTGTCCCAATGTAGCCAAATGGGTGTGTTCCGTACAGCCCCTCTCCACCATACTGCTCAAGTTTTTTTTTCATTTTTGTGAAACTAATGTTTTTTGTTCTTTTATTGCAAGCATGATTGTGGATTCTATATGTTTCAATTCTTGCAGACTTGGGATGGTGCTCGAGTTGCTCAGTTTGGGGTGGAGCACATTGGCTACATCAGAAAGGCCATGCTCTATAGTTGGCTCACATCAAGAAAGTGTTGCCTCGATTTAACATCACTTTTAATTTTTGCAGTTAAAGGTTGATTTAGTGAACTTCTTTATCTCCCTTATTTATTTTTTGTCTACTGCTTGCTTCCGCTTCTTAAGGCCTTTTTTACTAGTGTGTTTAGTTAAATGCGTGATTTAGAATGGATGTCTATATTTTTGTTGTAGTGAGCTGCATTTGTTGTAGATAAGTTAGCTGCATTTATTTTGGGGCAAGTGAGCTGCATTGTTCTTTATAAGCGGGCTACATTGTTGTAGACAAGTGGGATGCATTCTCTTCTTTAGTGAACTACATTTTTTATATTATTGAGATGTATTACATTTTTTTGTTTTGTATTTTGTGCTGAGTGTTTCCATGTTTTTTCTACACGTTTTTAGGTTTTGATGGGGGGGCTTCATAAGGGTTGTACGTCACTGTCTGAGTCCCAGGGTTCTGAGGTGGTTATGGAGGATTGTGCTATTGAAATCTCTCCAGATAATTCTGGTTCTTTGGCTGGAGATGGTTTGAACACAGTTGTGGCGCCTGGACCTGACGGTGGAAGTTTTTCTCGACCTAGCTCTCCACATGATTGTCGGTGGAAACGACAACTATGGAATCACTGGGATCCCTTCTACGGTTGGCGGGCGCGAGGTTGTGCAAAGAGCGGGTCTAGCAGGAAGCACACGGATCATTTACCCAGGTTCGGGCCGCGAAGATGCGTAATACCCTAGTCCTGCTTTGGTGGATGTATTGGAGTGTTCTTGTGTTCTTGAGCTAGCTACGGGGTGTAACGTGCCCAAAAGATCCGAATCCCTCTCCTGGACGCCTCCGGCCTCCTTTTATAGGCAAAAGGGGTTGCCACAGTGGCACACAGGAGGTGGAAAGGTCTACAGTCGATAAGCCTATCCTCTGGGACCGTCGGACAAATGCATTTAATGCGTTGCCGACGTGCCCCCCTTGCTTTATCGAGGACAGCGAGGAAGCACGACCCAGCTGTCTCCGCCTCGCCTGGCCTCGACATGCGTCCGAGTTGATGAGGCGTCGTGGCGCCATGTTGGCTGGCTGCTGGGCTGGCGCGGTGGTGGAGCCTTCACGAAGACTTGCATGCCACCACTCAGGTGCTTGTTGAGTCGGTGTAGAGGCCGCTCGTCGCCACGCATGTGCCTGCCCAGCTAGTTGAGCTAGCAACTGCTTGGGGATGGCGGTGGAGTCTTGGCAGGCGCGGGCCTGGTTGTGGCCCCGCTGATGCCCTCGGCAAGGGTCTTGCTGGGGGCCCGGCAAGGGTCTTGCCGCGGCGTTGCAGTCGTCCCCGGCAAGGCGCTTGACGGGGGTCTTGTGGATTTCCTTGGCTAGGATCCCACCGAGGGTCACTGTCTTCTGGTCCTCATCTGATCTTGTGTGTTCATGATCTTGACGAAGATCTGCATGCCACCACAGAGGCGCCTCCCGAGCCTTGGTTCCAATGTAGTTGGTTGGTGGTGTTGGAAACCACGGGCTAAAGGGTGGCCTGCTCTGCTGACATCGGGCAAGTTTCCCCGGCAAGGCTCTTGCCGGGGCCGCGGAGGCTGCCCTGGCAAGGGTCTTGCCGGGGGAGTCCACCCCGCCCTCTTGCTCTTTTGTGTTTCTGGTCTTGGGGTTGCCTTTGTTGTCTTGTGCTTCAGCTTCTCTCCGGCTTCCCTTCTCTGCCCTGCTAAGTGTGGCCGCGGCGCGCGGCTCTAACTACCCGTGCACAAGTAAAGGGGGTCAAAAGGAGAGCTCCTACTTTTGTACACCGACAGTAGCCCCCGGGTCTAGGCCACACATAAGTGCGAGGGCCAGGCCTAGAACGGTGCGCGGGCAGGTGGGGCGGATTTTTACCGTAGTAACTGTTTCTTCCGCGGCGCTTCCCCACAACCCGCGTTGAACGCGCGACGTGGAGGATTGTGTGTGATGTGGGGGTCATGCCTGGGGCGGTCTCCACATGCATGCATCATGTCGCAGTAAATGGGAAAGGAGGCGGCTCGCGCTTTCCCCATAAAAAGAGGGAGACGCAGAGGCGAGGCTCACCTACTAGGTGGACTCGGGTCGCGGTTTTCAAGGCGCCCGTGCCTCACGATCACGGGGTGGGGACGCCTCACCCGTCCCTTCTATTCTGCTCGCTCGCCACGTGTCCCTCATGCAGGTGGCAGGCGGTGGAGGCGGGAAACCAGGCCATCGCCGATTGGGGCAGCGGGTCGGTCCTGATTCCATGCGCTCCCGATGACCGGATTGGTCGAGTGGGGCAGCTGAGCCTGGACCCCGCCCCTTTATAAGAAGGGGGAGGGGGATGGAACCCCCACATTCTTTCATCGTCCATCTCCTTCTACCTCTGCTCCTTTCTTCCATCTGCCATGGCGAGAGGGGGTGCCGACCCTTCAACGGTGGCAGTGAGGGTCGCTACTCGACAGCGCCTCCCCCTTCCCAAGAGCTCGTGGCGGCGGAGCCAGCCACAAGAGGAAGGGGGAGGGGCGAGGCCGAGGTCACCGTGGCGCTCGGGGAAGAGGTGGACGGGGCGGCGCACCGGCCCCGCCTCCACCAGCGATGTCTCCCCCGATGGAGGGCCACGTCGGGGACCAGCCCCGTGAATTCTTCATCCGGCTGCGCCGGCTACCGCGTAGTCGTCTTCGCCTCCCCACCCCATTTGCTCGGGAGATGGAGCTTGACCCTCCCTAGACCCCCAGGTTGCACATGAGGGGCTGCGGGAATGGCGGCACCCGGGTCGATGTCGACTTCCCCGCTCCTCAGGTCATGTACCTCCGTTGCGGATGGAAGACGTTCGCTCGCATCTACAGCCTGACGGCGGGGCTCATCCTCTACTTCAAGTTAATGGAGGACAACCTGCTCTCCGTCAAGGTCTTCGGAGATCTTCGACGATGAAGATTCCTCCTCGAGCGGGAGTGACAAGAAGGATAGCGACAGCGACAACGAGGGCATCGAGCGGTGGGATGCCGACCTCAACCCCGACTGACCGCGTCGCCCTTCCCTCGGCCTCGCGCCCTGCCGAGGGCCTTCCTCGTCAAGCTCTCCATCGGCGCGTTCCCCATCGCCTCCTTGGGCGGCTGGCGTAGGAGGGCCGGAGAAGGCGAAGAAGGCATGTGGCGTCCGTCAAGTCAGAGTACGCGGGCACCGACCCTTCGTCGCGTATTGCCGGCCTGCTGCCTCGTCTTCTAGCTCCCCTCTCGGCACCGAGATGTTCCCTTGGTGCCTTCTGCCCCTCGTACCTCGCCTAGGCGCTGTTTTTTCCCTCCTACTGTCTTGTTCCACCTTCTGAGGAGAGGGACAAGAAAGGGATTACGGACACCTTATCTCTTTTTAGTTTGTAAGCCCGCGGGCACTTGTTAATTTTAAGACTTGTAATCCCCTTGCTCATGTTTTTAATCCCGTATGAACTGTACCTGTATGGGACTTTTTTAATGAAAAAGGGTGCTTGCCGGGTTCTTTGTGCGTGAGCCAGGCCCATGCCAAGGAAAGAATCCTTGTTATTTTTAAGATAAACATTGTCGCCGGGCAACAGGCCTTGCCATCCCCTCACTTCAATCGTCCACTCTCACGCTCTTGGCAGAGGCAGGGGCGAAGTATAGTTAGGCCGTTCGTTCATTTCCTTGCCACCGCGACTACGACCAAGTTCGACCCAAGGGATAGCTCTTGGGTACAGGAAAAGGGGGGCACGGTGGTTTAAGAATACAAATGAGGTTTCACATGTCCCAGTTCCATACGGAAATGCACAACAGGGAATGAAGGACTTATCTGAATCCGCAGCCCCCGGCAACTTTGGCTTGTCATGGTTAGATCCTTGTGTCTTCAGCCCCCGGCAATCTTGGCTTGCCAGGGCCGGAGCACCGGTTCGTTCTCTTTCTCCCAAGCGGCTCAGCAGAAGTGTCCATGTGCCATGCGATCCAAAGAGGACAGAAAGACGCATACTCGACCTCTAGGCTAGGGGTTAGTTGTCGCTAAGCACTATCAACCCTAACCAAGGGAGAGACTTAACCTAGCATGCATGCTAAAACTTAGGGCGCCAGTGCTTCATTTATTTATGCTCTGGGTCTGCGCCTGGCTTTGTACAAAGGTTTACATGCCTTGTCGGCAAGGCTTGTACAAAAGGTGGTTTGCCGGGGGGCCCGTCAACCGCGCCTTATGGGTAAAACTTGCAAAGATGTTCAATGTTCCAGGAGTTGCTCACTGGAATAGCATATTTAGTCTCCAGGCGGACTGCGCCGGGCCTGGTGACTCGTATTATCCGATAAGGGCCTTCCTACTTTGGCGTCAACTTGTCAGAATTCTTGGCTGATTGAACGCGCCGAAGAATAAGATCGCCTTCCTCAAAGCTTCGGGCATGAACCTTGCGGCTATGGTAGTGGCGCAAGGCTTGCTGTTAGCGTGCTGCTCTCACAGCCGCCCGAAGACGATCTTCCTCAAGGAGCGTTGCGTCATCTTGCCGCAATCACTCTTGCTCAAGCTCGTCGTAAGCGAGCACTCGAGGTGACCCGTATATGAGTTCCGTGGGGAGAACTACTTCTGCCCCGTATACTAGGGCAAAGGGTGTCTGGCCAGTGGCTCAATTTGGCATCATCCTGATCGACCAAAGAACCGCTGGCAACTCATCAATCTAGTGCCTTCCGCTCTTGTGCAGCCTATCAAAAGTCTTTGTCCTCAGGCCTCGCAACACTTCAGCATTTGCCCTCTCCGCCTGGCCGTTGCTCCGTGGGTGTGCCACGGAAGCGAAACAAACCCTGCTGCCGAGGTCTTGGATGTATTGCATGAAGGTGTGGCTTGTGAACTGCGTGCCGTTGTCGGTGATGACTCTGTTTGGCACACCAAAACGGCACACTAGCCCCTTCAAGAACTTGACGGCTGACTGTGATGTCACCTTCCTCACTGCTTCCACCTTCGGCCACTTTGTGAACTTGTCGATTGCAACGTACAAGTACTCAAAGCCCCCGACAACGCGGGGGAAAGGGCCCAGGATGTCGAGCCCCCAAACCGAGAATGGCCAGGAAAGAGGAATTGTTTGAAGGGCTTGTGCTGGTTGATGAAGCTTCTTCGAATGGAACTGACACGCTTCACACTTGGTTACTAGTGTCGTCGCATCCTGGAGGGTAGTGGGCCAGAAGAAACCCTGCCGGAATGCCTTGCTGGCAAGGGCCCTCGACCCTATGTGGGAGCCACATATGACTCCGTGTATCTCTGCCAACAGCTCCAGTCCTTCCTCCCGGGGAATGCACGTCAATATCACATTGTTCGGTCTCTTCCTGTACAGGACGTCATCGACAAACTGATACATAGCAGACTGACGGGCTACTTTATCCGCTTCTTCCTGCTCCTTAGGAAGCTCCCCTGTTTGGAGGAATCGGACAGTATGCTATGCCCATGCCAGAGCCTGGGGCTCGACGGCAAGGACCAAAGGCATTTCTTCTGCCATGGGAGCGGTCGTCTCTACGGCCAGGGCTTGATGGCCTGCCGGAGTCAGTCGCTCCTCGGCAGGCTCAAAATCCATGGCAACACCCTTGTCGGCGGCCCTCGGGGGCTCAGCGATAAAGTACTTGCCGGGGCCTAATTTCCTCCGTTTGTTCTGCTCCGTTGATGGTTCGACGGATGGTTGAGTTAACCGAAGCAAAAAAGTACCTGGTTCCACAGGTAGCTTGAATGCAGCACGCTTTGACAGGTAATCGGCGATGTCGTTCTCTACTTGGGGAACATGCTCCGCTTGTATACCGTCAAAGCGCTCCTCCAGCTTCCTCACCTCATCTACGTAGGCCTCCATCAACGGGCTATGATAATCTTTATTGACTTGTCTGACGACAAGCTGTGAATCACCGCTAACGATGAGCTTCTTAACCCCGAGGTCTGCCACGATCCTGAGACCGGCAAGCAACCCCTCATACTCAGCAGTGTTGTTGGTGGACATCTCCCTGGGAAAGTGCATCTGGATTACATACTTGAGGTGCTCTCCGGTGGGTGCGACGAGTAGCACACCAGCACCGGCGCCTTGCAGCGAGAAAGCCCCGTCAAAGTACATGATCCAGTTGTGACTTGCTTCCTTGCTGGGGAGAGTGGTCTCCTGGATTTCCTTGTCGGGCGTTGAGGTCCATTCTGCAATGAACTCCGCCAAGACTCTGCTCTGGATCATCAAAGTACTTTAAAACTTCAAACCAAAGCTCGACAGCTCCAAGGCCCACTCCGCAATCCTCCTAGTTGCGTCTGGGTTATGCAATATCCGTTGCAATGGGAGGCGGGTGACAACAGTGATCTCATGGGCTTGGAATTAATGACACAGCTTCCTCGAGGCCATAAGGAGGCCGAAGAGCAATTTCTGCACATCAGAGTACCTTGACCTAGCCCCCTGCAAGAGGGAGCTGACAAAGTAAACCCGGTACTACATCATCTTCTTCTTCTGCACCACTTCATTTGGCTGCGCGGGCCCTGTCCCGATGGCGTCAGAATCTGCCGGGGGCCTTGCCTTGCCGGTGCCAGGCCCTGCCGGGGGAATCTCTGGCTCGCCATCCACCGGTCCTCCCGTTGCCACTTCCTCTTCATCGACCTCCCTCTGCATCACTAGCGCGACACTGACCACTTGATTCGTCGTCGCCAGATACAGCAGCAACGGCTCTTGTGGTTTAGGCGCAACCAGTATTGGTGTAGAGGAAAGGTATTTCTTCAGATCCTGCAACGCTACCACAGCCTGTGGGTTCCACTCCATCGGGCCCGCCTTCTTCAAGATTTTGAAAAAGGGAAGGGCACACTTAGCAGACTTGGAGATGAATCTGCTCATGGTGGCAATGCAGCCAGTGAGCCGACACACATCCTTGATCCACTTGGGTGCCTCAATCTGCTCAATAGCCTTGATCTTGTCCGAGTTTGTCTCGATCCCACGATGCGGCACAAAGAACCCGAGAAGTTTGCCAGACGGAATGCCGAAGACACACTTCTCAGGGTTCAACTTGAGGTTGATCTTGCGTAGGTTGGCAAACGTCTCTTCTAAGTCTTATACAAGGGTTGCCTTGTCCTTGGTTTTAACCACTATGTCATCCATATAAGCTTCCATATTTCTATGTCGCTTGGGATCAAAACCAATTTGGACCGCCCTTGCGAATGTCGAGCCAACACTCTTCAACACGAAAGGCATCCGTAAAAAGCAATACGTACCACATGGGGTGATGAATGTTGTATTCTCTTCATCTTCCTTTGTCATGAAGATCTTGTGGTAGCCCGAGTAGGTGTAGAGGAATGATAACATATCGCACCCGGCCGTGGAGTCAACAATCTGGTCAATGCGCGACAACGAGAAGGGGTCCTTAGGACAAGCCTTATTGATATCTGTGTAATCAATACACAACCTCCACTTCCCGTTCGCCTTGCGCACCACCACCGGATTGGCCAACCACATCGGATGGAGCACTCCTCTCACCAAGCTTGCCGCTTCCAACTTCCTGATCTCCTCTGTGATGAACTCCTGCTGTTCCAAAGCTTTCTTCCTGGCCTTCTGCTTGACGGGTCGCGCATGGGGACAGACAACAGGATGGTGCTCAATCACTTCCCTGGGAATGCCGGGGATGTCGGATGCTTGCCATGCAAACACATCGACATTCGCCCGTAGGAAAGTGACGAGCGCGCTTTCCTATTTGCTGTCAAGGGTGGAGCTTATGGTGAAAGCCCCTCCCGTGCCATCCACCTTAATGGACACCCTCTTGGTCTCTGGTGGTGCAGCTCTAGATTTCTTGCTCTTGCCGGTGGAGCTCTTTGGCATGTCCTCGATGATAGCAAAACACTCCGAAGAGGTGCGCTTGCCGGAGTGGGTGCGAGAGGTCTTGCCGGTGTTCTTCTTCCCTCCTAGGGTTTCAGCGGCAGGAGAAAGTGCCTTGGCGGCAGCTGCTGCAACTGCTTCTCGGTAGAGTTGGTCAGCGCAGATCAGCGCGTCCTTCTTGTCGGAGGGGACGGTTAGGGCCTGTTTGGTTCCAATAAGTCACCTGACTTATAAGTCAGGTGACTTAAAACCAGTGACTTATAAGTCACGCATGTTTGGTTGCCACCTGACTTATAAGTCACCTGAGCACATCTTCCCACCTTGTTTTTTATGTAAAGGTGGTGGGACCCATGCAAAAGGAGGTGACTTATAAGTTTTAAGTTGAGGTGGAGCAACTTATGACTTATGCAAAAGGCGGCCGAGGATCCCATTGTAGGGCAAGGGGATCTCGACTACATCAAAGACAATCCTCTTCGTCATGTAGTTCAACTTGCCTCCAAACATCACAGACAATGTGTGGCTCCTTCCCAGGTTGACCCCTTGAAAGGTGTCCGTTTCCTCGAGGTCTCCATCAGGAATTTGCAGCCTTTTGATCACAACGGGTGAGAACAAGTTCAGACCGGCCCCGCCGTCAACCAGCATCTTGTTCACCTTGAGGTTGCGTATCGTTGGCGAGACCAACACTGGCAAACACCCGACCGCAGTTGTGCGGTCAGGGTGGTCCTCGGCGTCAAGGATGAGGGGCGTGCTGGACCACTTCAGTGGCTTCTGAGCGTCGAACAAGGGCTCCGCTGCTGTGATCTCACATGCCCACTGTTTGAGCTGGCAGTGAGAAGTATGAAGTGAGGCACCACCATCGACGCACATGGCCTCTGTAGCCTTCTGAAACTCATGCTCGCCGGACACGTCGTCCTCGTCATGATCATCGTCTTCCTGCTTCTTGTCGCGGCCCCGAGCGGGCCTCTCTTGCTGGTTATCCTTGCCGCGGCGACCTCCTTGGCCACCACACTTCTTGCCGGATCCTTCAGCGCCATCTCGGCCCTTCTCCTTGTCCCGCCTCTCATACTCGTCTTTTTTCTTTTCAGCAAGCAGCTCGACTTGTCGGCAGTTCTGGAGGTCGTGGCCTTTGGTGCGGTGGATCTTGCAGTACTGCTTGTCGAAGCCTCCTAGCTTGTCGGCAGCCGCCAAGGCCCGGCAAGCGGCGCACCCGGCAATCTCCTTGCCGGGGTCGTCTGCCTTGGCCTTCTTGGCGGCGCCGGTGTCGTCGGATCCCTCGACGGCAAGCACGGTCTTACCCTTGTGCTTCCTGTTGCGACGCCGACCCTTCTTCGTCGGGGCAGCGGTGTCTTCGTCGGTAGAGTCGGTTTTCGCGCGGGCGTCTTCGCCGGGGTACTTCCTCCCCTCTTCATCCCGAGCGCACCTATCGGCCAAAACATAAAGCTCGGCCACATCTTTAACCTTGTTCATCGCCATCTCTTCACGCATCTTGTGGTTGTGCACATTCTGATGGAACGAGCTGATCATGGCGGCGGGATGAACATCTGGGATGTTGTATTGAACCTGGCTAAACCTCTGTATGTACTTGCGCAGGTTTTCACCTTCCTTCTGGGGAATGATATGCAAATCACTCGCCTGGCCATGAGCTTGGTGGCCTCTAGTGAAGGCACCAACGAACTCATGACACAGGTCCGACCAGGAAGAAATGGAATACACCGGCAAGTGCATCAACCAAGATATGGCATTGGGTTTCAGGGCCAACGGGAAGTAATTGGAAAGCACCTTATCGTCGCAAGCCCCAGTGGCTCGCATCGCGATGGTGTAGATGTTGAGGAACTCTGACGGGTGGGTCTTGCCGTTGTACTTCTCGCCAATGTCGGGCTTGAACGTGCGGTGGGACGACCACTGGAACTGCCGCAGCTCACGGGTAAAGGTTGGGCAACCCACCTTGTAAGGTAGGACGCCGGAGCCTCCCGACGCTGGGTGATCCATAGCGGGCCCCGCCTGCCTATCTGACTGGTGGCGTGTATCAAGCCAGTGCTCGATGGTGGTTCGAGCGTCTTCATGGGCTTGCTCCCGAAGAACTTGGCGCTGGTCGCGGTGGGTCCGTGGGTCAGACGATGCTATGGAAATGTTATCAAAAGCGTCATCACGACGGACCAACAACTATGGTGGCTGGCGTGGAGGAGGAGAGTGCACCGTGGCCGCGGCGCCTCCGGCCCCTCCACCGCTGGCGTGGGGAGGTTCGATGGATCGCCGGCCTGAGGGCCCCACCGGCCGTATCTCGTCTTTGTTGGCGACGTCGATGAGGCTCCGGATAGTGGCTCTCCACTCGTCAATCTTTTCTGCAGCAGGAGGGAAGTCGAGGAGCAGCTGCGCGCGCGCCAAAGCTTCTGCTGGCGTGGGTGGCGGCGAAAGCTGCATGGACCGTGGCGCACTTCGACTTCTAACCACATTAGAAGGACCTCTACCACAGCCTAGCGGTTGCGTGCCATTTTCGCCAGCACTTCGGCGGGCATGCTGGCCTCCTTCGTCCCGCAGATGATGTACAAGACTCTTCCCACGGCGGCGGCCAGGCTCTCCAGCATGGTGGCGCTGCTCGTCGCGCACACCCTGGGAAGAGCGTGCTGTGGGCGCCGGCATAGGCATCTTCGAGGTTGCCGCGCCATCCATGGGCGGCGCGGCGCCGCCCCCGAAGGGCCCCACGCCGCTTGCGGGGGCCCCAGCTCCGTCTCTATATTTGGCGGCGTGCGGCCCGTCGTCCTATGCACGGACGCTGCCGCTCTCCAGGCTCTGACCGCCAGAGCGATGTTGGTGCTCACGGGCCGCGCCTCGGGTCCTGTCCGCGACTGGCCCGCTGTTCGCCCGGACCGTTACGGGCCGTCCGGCCCCTGACGAACTGATCACCATGACCGCCTTCTTCTTGGGAGCCATGGCGATGAAGAACTACTAGGCTAACCGCTAGACCAGATTTTCACAACCACGTCCCCTACCTGGCGCGCCAAAGATGTCGGTGGAAACGACACCTATGGAATCACTGGGATCCCTTCTACGGTTGGCGGGCGCAAGGTTGTGCAAAGAGCAGGTTTGACAGGAAGCACACGGATCATTTTCCCAGGTTCGGGCCGCGAAGATGCGTAATACGCTAGTCCTGCTTTGGTGGATGTATTGGAGTGTTCTTGTGTTCTTGAGCTAGCTACGGGGTGTAACTTGCCCAAAAGATCCGAATCCCTCTCCTGGACGCCTCGGGCCTCCTTTTATAGGCAAAAGGGGTTGCCACAGTGGCACACAGGAGGTGGAAAGGTCTACAGTCGATAAGCCTATCCTCTGGGACCATCGGACAAATGCATTTAATGTGTTGTCGACGTGCCCCCCTTGCTTTATCGGGGACGGCAAGGAAGCACATCCCAGCTGTCGCCGCCTCGCTTGGCCTCGACACGCGTCCGAGCTGATGAGGCATCGTGGCGCCACATTGGTTGGCTGCTGGGCTGGCGCGGTGGTGGAGCCTTCACGAAGACTTGCATGCCACCACACAGGTGCTTGTTGAGTTGGTGTAGAGGCCGCTCGTCGCCACGCATGTGCCTGCCTAGCTGGTTGAGCTAGCAGCTGCCTGGGGACGGCGGTGGAGTCTTGGCAGGCGCAGGCCTGGCTGTGGCCCCGCTGATGCCCTCGGCAAGGGTCTTGCCAGGGGCCCGGCAAGGGTCTTGCCGTGGCATTGCAGTCGTCCCCGGCAAGGCGCTTGCCGGGGGTCTTGTGGATTTCCTTGGCTAGGATCCCGCCGAGGGTCGCCGTCTTCTGGTCCTCATCTGATCTTGTGTGTTCATGATCTTGACAAAGATCTGCATGCCACCACAAAGGCGCCTCCCAAGCCTTGGTTCCAATGTAGTTGGTTGGTGGTGTTGGAAACCACGGGCTCAAGGGTGGCCTGCTCTCCTGGCATCGGCCAAGTTGCCCCGGCAAGGCTCTTACCGGGGCCGCGGAGGCTGCCCCGGCAAGGCTCTTGCCGGGGGAGTCCACCCACCCTCTTGCTCTTTTGTGTTTCTGGTCTTGGGGTTGCTTTGGTTGTCTTGTGCTTCGGCTTCTCTCCGGCTTCCCTCCTCTGCCCTGCTAAGTGTGGCCACGGCGCGCGGCTCTGACTGCCCGTGCACAAGTAAAGGGGTCAAAAGGAGAGCCCCTACTTTTGTACACCGACAATGATGTATTTGATGTTGATGATGATGATTTTGTTACACCGTGCCCACGCGTCACTATGAGGAGTGCAACAATTAATCGTCCTCCTATGGATGAGCCTGAAGTATTTTTGAACAAGAGGGCGGGTGAGAGGGCTTGTAAGTTGAGATGCTCTATAGAGAAATTGAAGCCTCCGAGGTTCAAATATATTGATGAGGCGAGGAAAATAAAGGATCTCATTTTCAGCAAAGATTTTGTAACTAAATATCACGAGTAAGTTTTATGTGTGTGCCCTTCATCCTTTTTGTGTGTTTTGTTTTTAATTTTAGTTTTATTGATCCCATCTGTGTATGTTTACTGCAAGAACGTGTTCTTTATGGTGAATAGTCCTTTTGGTGATGTTGACAATTACAATGTTGACTATATCTAGAATACATTTGGCAAAGGAGCTTTAATGGACTCGTATCTCATGGATTTTGTCATCAAGTACTGGAAGCAAGATTCTGAATTGGGTTTAGTTTATCGTTCTGGTGAATGTGTGCTACTTTCACCTTTATTTATCACGGTAAACATGTGCTGTCATTTTTTCTCTTGTACTGGTTTTTTCATGTCCATGCGTGCATGCATGTTTTATTCTTTTTTTCATGTCCTATTTTTGTTCTTTTTCTGTGCAGTATGTTCTTCAAATGGAAACCTTTGTGAAGAAAGATGATGAAGGAAACCCTATGTTGCCAGTTGTGCATAGCCCATTTGTTTTAGAAGATGCAGTTAAGCAGTTCAAGGTTTTTGTGAGCGGCGACGAAAACCTGTTGGATGCAAAACTGGTAAGTCCATTGTTTTCCGTCATTTATTTTCTGGTCTGTTGCATTTCTTTTTATAGTTATTTTTGGAACAGTGGTCCTAGTGCTACGTGTAGAACGAACTTTTCATTTTCATTTTTGGTTTTTTATGTGAACAAATTATGATGCCGCGCTCCAAGGATGGTCATTATTCCTTACACACGATGAACCAGCATCGCTAGACGATTGATATCCATGACACTAGGAAGTATACTGGCCATCCTGATGTCACGACAAAGTGGCGCAGGACTGACTACCACTCAGATTGCACTGAAGTGGTGTGCCATTTTTTCTAGCCAAGTGCAAAGCTTTTTTGTGTTTCTCCTACCGCATTTTTTATATAAACTACACATGCAATGTTAGCACACATAGCACCACACTTGTTTATATAGTGCACTGCAACATATGCGTGATAGAACTGCATTTTCTCACACAACCCCAATCTATGTAAAATATCTGTGCAAAAAAGTTATAAAAGGAAATGAGCTCACATGCATTTAAAAGAGGGACTGTCTAGATGTTGAGAAGAACTTTGTATCTTTCGGTTCGTCTGAATAGTTATTTTATCTGTGACGTGTGTTATTTTACTTTGTGCTTCCTTTTTTTGCCAGATGAGGAGGATGACTCAGCTGCTGAAGGCGATTTATGGTGAAAAATTGTATAAATCTAAGAACCCCCCCTGACTGGGTTAAATTGGCAGAGAAGCCCTCTTACCCGGTCATGCCAGCGCAGGGAACAAATGAGTGAGGAATCTATGTTCTAAGGTTGACGCAGTTGTATGGCGGCCAATGTCTAGTCGAGAAGATTGTCAAATCCGACATAATACCTTCTCCGTTTCTTCTTTTCTTGTTACCTCCTTTATTTTTTGATTTTTTCACTTTTTTTTGTTCTTCTGACAACCTTTTTTTTAATCACTGGTCTGCATTTTTTAAAATTTTCTTTTTAGCCTGCTGTTGAAGATTGGAAGGCGGAGTACATGTTCAAGCTGCTGTTCAATCCTTCTAACATTTTGTATTATGAAGACATGTTGCCTGAGCTACGAGATCTGATTGCAAACCTCGGGCTTACTTCCCTGTCGCAGTCGTAGACGCAGTCAGAGTCATTTGGCATTTGTTTTTCCTAGGTAAAAGCCTGTGTATGGACAAGGACTAGGGTTCATGTTGTGTATTTGTGTGCTGTCTAAGGTAGATAATGTATGAAATAATTTTTTCTCTGTTGTTGTGTTTTGTTTGCCTTTTGCAGCAGCGTGTATGGACGAATTTGTGCGTGTATTTTATATAAACAACTCATATAGTATATATATATATATATTATTTATTTGTTGACGACTACGTTTTGTGCGAACTGGCATTTGCCACGCTTATATGTATCGTATGTGTCCTAGAAACTGCATTGCATCTGATGCCGAACTTCTCCGTCCAACAAAAAGCACTGCATTTGTCTACAGGTTTGTGCTGCACGTGTATTTTTTTGCTGCACTTGTCGCAACCCCTGTATTCATGTGTGTATCTTGAAACTGCATTGCTTTATGATACTGCACTGCTTCGTCTAACCAAATGCACTTCATTGTCTAAAGTTGCGTCCTGCAGTTTTTTTATTGTTTGTACGGTAGGGTGGGGGTTGCCTCCTCCCATTTTTTTAGTTGTCTATAGGTTTGTATTGCACCTGTGTTCCCTGTACATAGCGCACTACGTGCGTTAGCGCAAGGCCGAGCAGGGGGTGGGAGGGGGGTCATGACCCTCCCTCCCGACCCCCATGTGAAAGCACAAGTGCTCCCTAGGTGGTTTTGATAATTGATGACAACATATCTCTTGTTGGACTAACATCTCAATCTAGCATGTTTCTGATAAGTTCAACAATGGAGTGGCATGGACTAAAGGTTGTGGGAACTCCTTCAAGATGCTAGGGACAAAGGATTGGCTAAAGCTTCTAGCTCAAGACTCCTCATTTTACATTTTAGTGATCCAAGATCACATTGAGTCTTTAGGAAAAGCCAATACTATTAAGGAGGGATGAGGTGTTGCTTAATGAGCCTCTTGCTTCATGTGCTTAGTGATATGCTCCAAAACCCTCAGCTACTTTCCCACTTCCACATTTGACCTAAACCCTAAGCCAAACTCGGTCCTACCGATTTTTCCTATCCGGCGCCACCGAGTTTCACTTGTCATAAGCCACTGCCAAACCCTAATCAGTTCGGTCCCACCGATGGGATCTCGGTCTCACCGAGATGGGCTTGCAAACTCTCTGTTACCCATTGCAATATTCTCGGTCCTACCGAGATATGCAATCGGTTCCACCGAGTTTGCTTGGCCAAATCTCAGTTTCACTTGTTACCCAAATCGGTCCCACCGAGTTTGAGTAATCGGTCAAACCAAGTTTTGGATTTACCCTAACCCTAGCACATCGGTCTCACCGAGTTGATCCAGTCGGTCCCACGGAAATCTCTAACGGTCACTAGGTTTACATTTTCGGTCCGACCGAGTTTATTGATTCGGTCCCACCGAGATTGGAAAACTGTGTGTAACGGTTGGATTTTGTGTGGAGGCTATATATACCCCTCCACCTTCTTCTCATTTGAAGAGAGAGCCATCAGAA
Organism: Triticum aestivum; assembly: GCF_018294505.1. Lineage (NCBI taxonomy): Eukaryota > Viridiplantae > Streptophyta > Magnoliopsida > Poales > Poaceae > Triticum > Triticum aestivum. The sequence continues at coordinate 153,438,852 of NC_057809.1, forward strand.
CACACACACCATTCCAACTCATATGTTCTGAGAGAGAACCACCTACTCATGTGTTGAGACCAAGACATTCCATTCCTACCATATGAATCTTAATCTCTAGCCTTCCCAAGTTGCTTTCCACTCAAACCCTCTTTCCACCAAATCCAAATCCTATGAGAGAGAGTTGAGTGTGGGGGAGACTATCATTTGAAGCACAAGAGCAAGGAGTTCATTACCTACACACCATTTGTTACTTCTTGGAGAGTGGTGTCTCCTAGATTGGCTAGGTGTCACTTGGGAGCCTCCGACAAGATTGTGGAGTTGAACCAAGGAGTTTGTAAGGGCAAGGAGATCGCCTACTTCGTGAAGATCTACCGCTAGTGAGGCAAGTCCTGTGTGGGCGATGGCCGTGGTGGGATAGGCAAGGTTGCTTCTTCGTGGACCCTTTGTGGGTGGTTGCTTCTTCGTGGACCCTTCGTGGGTGGAGCCCTGTGTGGACTCGCGCAACCGTTACCCTTGGGTGGAGCCCTGTGTGGACTCGCGCAACCGTTACCCTTCGTGGTTGAAGTCTCCATCAACATGGATGTAGGATAGCACCACCTATTCGAACCACGGGAAAAACATCCGTGTCTCCAATTGTGTTTGATCTCTCCAAACCCTTCCCGTTACATTCTTGCAAGTTGCATGCTTTACATTCCGCTGCTCATATACTCTTTGCATGCTTGCTTGATATGTATCGTGTGTGTTGAAATTGTGCCTAAAACTCCACTTAAACCGAAAAAGCTTAAAAATTGCAACTTGAGCATCATGTGTCTAATCACCCCCCTCTAGACACATCTACTTCTAGATCCTACAAGTGGTATCAGAGCCTTGGTCTCCATTGCTTTGGTTTAATCACCATTGGAGGAAGATGGGTGTGTCTACTCTAGGGAGTCTTAGACATAGAGTGCCTATTCTTGATGGAAAGTACTTTCATGAATGGAAAAATGAGATGCTTGTAATCTTCAATCAATATCATTTGAACAAGTATATTGCTAGCCCTTGTGCACCCCATATTGATCCCTTGCATCCTACCCTAGATGAAGATATTGACATGATTCGCAATCTTAGAACTATTGAGCTCATCATTAGAGGATTGCCCAAAAATTTGATTGCTAGTTTGCCTACTCAAAATTGCGCCTATACTATATGGAAATTTCTTGAGGAACGGCTTCCCAATCATTCCTTGAAAACTTTGGATGAAATTCTCCATAAATCTATTGCCTTGAGTAAGTTGAACTCCAGTGATCCTAGTTTTGGTAAATGTCGTCTTGAACTTGCCAATCTTAAGAATGCTAAAGGAGATGTTGGAATCATTAATGATATCATACTCAAAGCTATAAGAATTCATAAAAGTGACCACTTTGATGATCATTTATCTGATGAATTACCCTCTCTAGGAAATGATGAATCACAAGATCATGATGAACATGAATATTACAATGAGGATGATAGTGACTTCGATCTTGATGATGCAATGAGACATTTTGGTCTTATGGCAAATCTTCGGGGATATGAATCAGGAGGAAAGGAATGGGTTCTTGATAGTGGATGTACTGATCATATGACCGGAGATGAAGAGATGTTTCGTGAGCTTGCTGAAAATGACGGCCCTCGAAAATATGTCACCTTTGGTGATAATTCAAAGGGTAAAGTGATTGGCCTCGGTAAGGTGGCCATCTCACATGATAGTTCCATTCAAAATGTCATGCTCGTTGAATCTCTTGGCTACAACTTACTTTCAGTATCTAGACTTGCTGATTTCAGTTTGAATGTCCTATTTACTGAGGTAGATTGCCAAGTATTTCATCGAGACAATCATAAAATGGTCTTTATGGGTATGCGTAGAGGTGATCTTTACATTGTCGATTTCTCTAAAAAGGCACAACCTAAAACTTGCTTTGTTGCTAAATCCTCAAAAGGTTGGTTGTGGCATAGACGACTAGGTCACGTTGGCATGAGAAACCTTGACAAGCTTATTAAAGGAAATCATATCCTCGGAGTTAACGATGTCATATTTGATAAGGATAGACTTTGCAGTGCTTGTCAAGCAGGTAAACAGGTTGGAGGATGACATCCCGTGAAGAATATCATGACCACAAGGAGGCCACTCGAGCTACTTCACATGGATCTTTTTGGTCCCAACGCCTACAAGAGTCTCGGTGGAAATTCTTTTGGCCTAGTTATAGTTGATGACTTTTCAAGATTTACGTGGGTGTTCTTTCTTAATGACAAGTCGCAGGTCCACAAGATCTTCAGAAACTTCGCTAGGAAAGCCCAAAATCAGTTTGATGTGAAGATCAAGAAGGTTCGGAGTGACAACGGAACGGAATTCAAGAACGCAAATGTGGACACCTTTCTTGACGAAGAAGGGATTTCACACGAGTTCTCGGCTACGTACACACCTCAACAAAATGGAGTTGTTGAGAGGAAGAACCGGACGCTCATCGAAATGGCAAGAACGATGCTTGATGAATACAAGACGCCAAAGCACTTTTGGGCAGAAGCGGTTGAGACAGCTTGTCACGCAACAAATCGCTTATATCTTCACAAGCTACTCGGCAAGACGGCATATGAGCTCCTCACAGGTAACAAGCCTCAAGTTGGATACTTTCGAGTATTCGGCTCAAAGTGCTACATTCTTGATAAGCATCATCGTTCAAAGTTTGCTCCTAAATCTAATGAAGGTTTTCTACTTGGTTATGGCTCAAACTCTCACACTTACCGTGTCTACAACAATTTCACCCGAAAGGTTGAAGAGACGGTAGATGTGAAGTTTGATGAATCTAATGGCTCGCAAGTAGAGCAATTGCCAATTGATGTAGGAGACAAAGACCCTTCAGAAGCAATTCAAGACTTGTCCATTGGCAAAATTCGTCCAACGGAGGTGAAGGAGAGTACTTCATATGTCCAAGTGGAAGCTTCTACTTCACGACAAGGTGAACCAAGAATCGACACGGAAGCATCCACAAGTGGGACACATCAAGATGAAGAAAACGAGGAAATACGTCAAGACGAACATCAACAACCTCCTTCTCCACCACGACAAGAGAACGACAACATCAACAATGAAGAAGGCCAAGAAGAAGAACAAGATGAAGAAGATGTTCAATGAAGACCCAAGCAAAAGCTCTCACGAGTTCGAGCAAGAATTGCCAAAGATCATCCTGCAGAGCAAATCCTCAATGATATACAAACCGGGAGAATCACTCGCTCAAAAACTCGTTTAGCTAACTTTTGTGAAAACTATTCATTCATCTCTAGCATTGAACCAATGAAGGTTGAAGAAGCATTGGAAGATCCAGATTGGATAAACGTTATGCATGAAGAGCTACATAATTTTGAGAGAAACCAAGTTTGGACATTGGTTGAGAAGCCCGACAACAACCACAACATCATTGGTACCAAATGGGTGTTTCGCAACAAGCAAGATGAAGATGGACAAGTGGTTCGCAACAAAGCACGTCTCGTCGCCCAAGGGTACACACAAGTCGAAGGTATGGACTATGGTGAGACGTATGCTCCCATTGCTAGACTTGAGTCCATTCGCATCTTACTTGCCTATGCTAATCACCATAATATCACCTTGTACCAAATGGACATTAAAAGTGCTTTTCTAAATGGTGAAATAGAGGAGGAAGTTTATGTCAAACAACCTCCCAGCTTTATCAATCCCAAGAAACCAAATCATGTTTGCAAACTTCACAAAGCTCTTTATGGTCTTAAACAAGCTCCTAGAGCATAGTATAAATGCTTGACCAAGTTCCTTACTACAAGTGGTTTTGAAATTGGTAAAATTGATTCTACTCTTTTTACAAAAAGGGTTAATGGAGAACTATTTGTATGCCAAATTTATGTTGATGATATCATATTTGGTTCAACTAACCCTCTCTTTAGTGAAAAGTTTGGAAAGCTAATGTCAGAGAAGTTTGAGATGTCTATGATGAGTGAACTCAAATTCTTTCTCGGGTTGCAAATCAAGCAAACTAAGGAAGGTACATTTGTCTCTCAAACAAAGTACACCAAGGACTTATTCAAGAAGTTCAATATGCAAGAATGCAAAGGTATGTCTACACCCATGCCTACTAGTGGACATAATGATTTAACCAAAGATGGTGAACCGGTTGATCAAAAGGTTTATCGTTCTATGATTGGTTCATTGTTATACCTATGTGCTTCACGTCCCGATATTATGCTGAGTGTGTGCATGTGTGCACGATATCAAGCTGCTCCTAAAGATTGTCATCTTAAGGCTGTGAAAAGGATAGTGAGATATTTAATCCATACACCAAATTTTGGCATTTGGTATCCTAAGAGGTCTTCTTTTGATCTTGTTGGCTATTCCGACTCGGATTATGCCGGAGACAAGGTTGATAGAAAGTCCACTTCAGGTACTTGTCAATTTCTTGGTAGATCTCTTGTGTCTTGGTCTTCCAAGAAACAAAACTCGGTATCCTTATCCACCGCCGAAGCTGAATACATTGCCGCTGGTTCATGTTGCGCTCAATTACTTTGGATGACTCAAACTCTTAAAGATTATGGGATTTATGTGAAACATGTTCCACTGCTTTGTGACAATGAAAGTGCTATCAAAATTGGTCATAATCTTGTACAACATTCTCGAACTAAGCATATTGAAGTTCATCATCATTTCATTCGAGATCATGTTGCTAAGGGTGACATCAATCTTAAGCATGTTCGCACCGACAAGCAATTAGCGGATATATTTACTAAACCACTTGATGATAAAGCATTTTGCAGGTTGAGAGGAGAATTGAACATCATTGATGCTTCGAACTTGGAGTAGAAACTCCATTGGATACATGCAAGACATGAGCTTATGACTAATCCATGATATATCTCTCATGATAACTATCTTATGTCTTGGATACATTTGTACCTTGCATGTTGTCTAACCCATGTAGGTGCTTGGTTGAATTTAATTCCATGAGATTGCGACTCACTCATATCCTAAGCGATCTCTACATCACCAAGACTCTACACAATAGTGGTTGAAGACAAGGAAGCACAAAACCATACAAACATATCCTTTGACAAATTCTATGATTGAGCTTCATGATTGTCATTTTTGGATACACAAGTGCTCTTCCTTGCAAAAACTAACCCATGCAGGTAGATGAACCCAAACTCCAAATGATGCTCCCAACTCTCGATGAGCTACATCAACCTTGAGCACCCACACAAGTTCAACTACATGAGCAAGAACCACATCACCACCCAAGGTATGTTATTCCATCTTAGAGAAGCTTTACTCCAAGACATGAGTCAAAGCAACTCAACAAGATGTGAATACATCAAGATGCTTAAACGAAAAATGGTAACCCCATTTTGAGCTTAAACGATGAGTATGACCTATGATCAAGTGTTCTAACTTGACTCCTAAGTCAATATACTCTAACATAGGTGACTATGTCACCGCCCAATTCTAGATGAAGTTCTCTTGTGTTCCTTTCTGAGTTATTGCATTTGTCCCTTGCATATTTGTTTCTTTATTCTTCAATCAAAAAAAACTTCATCTAGAAACCTTTTACCCTTTTCTTTTTTATTTTTGTTCTGCATGTTTCTTCATCAAATTCCTTGCAAATCTTTCAGCTAATCCATTGCAAATCTTTGTGAGATCTTACCTGACTAGTGAGCTGAGGTGACAAGTGTTTTTCTCTGTGATGAACTCGGTTTCACCGAATTGCCATTTTCGGTCCAACCGAATCCCTTTGGTACTACCGAAATATGCCACTCGGTGGCACCGATTTCGCAACAGGAAAAACAGTTTGCCACATATTCTATATTTCTTCTGATCCAGCTCCACTCAATGAATCTTGTCCTCTACAAGCATCACAGTTTTATTCCCTGCTTTGTACTGAATCTCAAGGACCAAACCTATTCGACGGATTCCAGGAGAAACCTTCTTGGAAATTGATGTCAAAGGGGGAGAGAGAGATCACATCAAAGCTTGTAGGAGAGAGAGATCACATCAAGGGAGAGAAACAGTCTCAAGGACCAAACCTACAAGAGAGAAAATATTAAGGGGGAGAGAGAGACCTCAAGGGGGAGAGAATACTCAAGGATCCCATATATTAAGGGGGAAAAAGAAATCTCCAAGGGGGAGAGAATACTCAAGGATCCCAGATGCTTGATGTTCAAGAGGAGAGATGCCACATGTCTTTTTGGGGGAAAGACATGTTCATATGAACTCATTTGAATTTAGTTCTATTCATAACCTTCAGCTCTGATTTTCTGTTTCCTATCTTCTTCCAATATCCCATGTAAGATTCAGGGGGAGCAAGACACCTAAGGGAAAGAAATCAGTCAAATTCATTGCATATCTTTATTCTTTGGGACATGTTGAATTCAATATGGTACCTTGTACTCACCCTCTACATGTCATCCCAATCTTGGTATTCTTGTGGTTTATTTTGTTTGCTCTGGCTAGTGGACGTACCTGTGTTATCTAACCTTGTTTGTGTAGGTTCATTCCATCCTAAGCCAACTCAAGACCACAAGGTAAGGATATGCATCAAAATCATGAGTAGGAGGAGTTCTTGCTTATGTACATACTGTTTGCAAGAAGGACTCATGAGCATGAAGGTATTTTCTTTGATAACCTTTTGCTCTGATGCATATGGCCAAGATACATGTAACACTTTGCCTACTCTGTCATGGTTATGCTCTCACATGCCTCTCTATTTCATATTTACATGAGTGCATACATGTAGGGGGAGCCTATGCTTGTTACATGTCCTTCCAAAGCTTTACTTGTTGTTCTTTATATCTTTATCTAAAGCTTTGATGTATGTTGCCATCAATTACCAAAAAGGGGGATATTGAAAGCTCTTTATTGGTGGAGCCCTGTGTGGACTCGCGCAACCATTACCCTTCGTGGGTTGAAGTCTCCATCAACGTGGATGTAGGATAGCACCACCTATCCGAACCATGGGAAAAACATCCGTGTCTCCAATTGCGTTTGATCTCTCCAAACCCTTCCCGTTACATTCTTGCAAGTTGCATGCTTTACATTCCGCTGCTCATATACTCTTTGCATGCTTGCTTGATATGTATCGTGTGTGTTCAAATTGTGCCTAAAACTCCACTTAAACCGAAAAAGCTTAAAAATTGCAACTTGAGCATCATGTGTCTAATCACCCCCCTCTAGACACATCTACTTCTAGATGCTACACCATGCGAGGCCGAGCCTGGAACAAGTCGGAGCAGGCGGCAACACGGCGTGCCGCGGCGCCGTATGCGTAGGCGAGTCCGTCACACCCCGTCGCCTCCCTGTCTATCTTAGGGGTGTGGCTCTGGGGTTGCGTGCATCCTAGGGTTGGAAAAACAGAATGTCCGCGGTGCGCCTGTCAACCAAGCGCACTACATGCTTTAGCGCGAGGCCAGCAGGGGGTGGGAGGGGGTAGTGACCCCCCACCCCACCCCCTGTGAGGCCGAGCCTGGAACGAGCCGGAGCAGGCGGCGACGCTGCGTGCCGCAGTGCCGCATGCGTAGGCTAGTCCGTCACACCCCGTCACCTCCCTGTCTATCTTAGGGGTGTGGCTCTGGGGTTGTGTGCGTCCTACGGTTGGAAAACAGAATGTTCACACTGCGCCTGTCAACCAAGCGCATTGCGTGCGTTAGCGCGAGGCCAAGCAGGGGGTGGGAGGGGGAGCCCCCCTCCCCACCCCGTGTGAGGCCGAGCCTGGAACGAGCCGGAGCAGGCGGCGACGCGGTGTGTCGTGGCGCCGCATGCGTAGGCGAGTCCGTCACACCCCGTCGCCTCCCTGTCTATCTTAGGGGTGTGGCTTTGGGGTTGCGTGCGTCCTAGGGTTGGAAAAACAGAATGTCCGCACTGCGCCTGTCAACCAAGCGCATTGCGTGCATTAGCGCGAGGCCGAGCACGGGGGTGGGAGGAGGGTTGTGACCCCCCTCCCCACCCCCTGCGAGGCCAGCCTGGAACGAGCCGGAGCAGGAGGCGACACGGCGTCCCACGGTGCCGCATGCGTAGGTGAGTCCATCACACACCGTTGCCT